>NW_020952679.1:3622532-3654380 GCF_900497805.2 Vombatus ursinus
TCTATCTATCTATCTATCTATCTATCTATCTATCTATCTATCTATCTGTCTGTCTGTCTGTCTGTCTGTCTGTCTGTCTGTCTATCTATCTATCTATCTATCTATCTATCCATTTATCTATCTTTCTAACAAGATCACAGATTCCAGAGACATATGGATGGTGACCACAATACAAAATCACCATAAGGACTTTGAGTATAGGTTGACTAGTATGAAGAACTTTCCCTTTCCCGAAATTCTGGTCTTTGTCTGATAGAGAATTTTTAATATCTTTAGGCTGTTATATGAAGCTTTTGGGTCACTAATACTTCTACTACTCGTTAAGTGTCTGGAGTCAAAGTCTTTATAGTGGTGTGTGTGTGTGTGTGTGGTGTGTGTGTGTTGTATGTGTGTGTATTGTGAGTGTGTATGTGTGTGGCATGGTGTGTGTGTGTGTGTGTGTGTGTGTATGCAAATGTTCCCATAAGTAAGGGAATAGGAAATGAAAGATTGGTGATCCTCCCATACTTGGGCTCTTCTCGATTTTGATTGGAGCCATCTATTACTTATGTGGCCATAGGCATGTTAATGCACTTGGTTGATATCCCTTTCTTCCTTCTTATCACTACTTTCGGGCAATTCTCAAGTCATTGCCCCAGAGTTGGCCCAGCCATGTGAGTGTGGCCTATTGCTAATGAGGGCAAGCCTTCACAAGGCAATTCCAATTTGCTTTAGTACCATTAGCTGCCTATGATGATGATGATGATGGCCAGCACAGCTGTCCTCTTGCTGCATGGCACGCAGAAGCTGAGATGTCGGGATGGCTTTTGGTAGATGAAGTCACAGAGTGTAATGGGGCGGAAAATGCAGGCACAGATTGGCTTGCAGCATTTGGCATATGATAACCACTGACCAGCTCCCAGAAGAGGCGGGTGAAGTGACAGAAAAGCTCCAAGAATGAGGAGGGGAACTGAGCTCCCAAATCTCAGAGCAAGGAGGGACCTCTGGGGCCTCCAGTCGCATCTATCCTCCACCAGGAATCCCTCCCACAGCCTCCCCAACAGGTGGCCAGGCATTGGAAGATCTCCAGTGAAGGAGAACTCACTCTTTTCTAATCACATCCCATTCCTCTTTGGG
This sequence comes from Vombatus ursinus, assembly GCF_900497805.2. Lineage (NCBI taxonomy): Eukaryota > Metazoa > Chordata > Mammalia > Diprotodontia > Vombatidae > Vombatus > Vombatus ursinus. Next base: position 3,623,649 of record NW_020952679.1, read on the forward strand.
ACAGCCCTCATTGGTAGGAAGATTTTCCTGACATCCAGACTAAATTGGGCTTGTTTTCTATTTCTCCTCAATGACCATAATAAGATTTAGCCATTACATATCCCTTGAAGTTTTACAAAACATTTTACATATAGTATCTCATTTGATCCTCACAGCCACCCTCAGAGGTAGGTCCTATTACTATCTTCATTTTATAGATGAGGAAACTAAGGCAGATAAATTAAGTGATTTGCCCAGGATTACACAGTTAAGTGACTGAGGCTGGATTTGAACTCAAACCTTCCTGACTCCAAGTCCAGCACACCACCTATTGATCATAGTTTTGCCCTTTGGGGCCAAGAGAAACACGTCAAACCTCTCTTCAATAGGACAGTCCTTTACATGTTTTGAATTCTCCTCTCATAGGACCAAAGCTGTGGGACTGCAAGACACCTTGGAGGTCACTTAGTCCAAACCTTTCATTTTTAAGGAAGAGAAAACCAAGGTCCAGAGTGTGAAGTGAGGAATGAATGATCCAGCACTAAAACTCAGGTCCTCTCCCTCTAACTCCATGGCCTGGTGAATGAGTATAGCATCAACGCTCTTTTTATGGAAACACTGAAACCTTTCCTGAATGCAGATGAGTACAATGGCTGAAATCTGCCACAGAATTTCTTGGAGTGCTCCAACCTCATTCGTCAGCACCTAGGACAGTGCCTGGCACACAGGAGGCCAATGCTTGTTGACAGATTAATTGCTCTCGATCATTGTTGCTCTGGGCATTTCAGAAATATGGGAGTGAGTTCCTTTTAACGGAGCACTCAGCCACGAGAGGGAGACAATTGCCATTCCCGCGTCAAATAATAAACGAGGCTTCTAAACAGTTTCTGAAATGATAGGGCAATCAGTGATCATTTAGGAGAAGAAAGGATGGCTCTTTCACTCTTTATCCAAATCATCCCTACCTGCTCAAAGTGATGTATAAAACATAAGAGTGATTAAAACCCTTATGAATTTAATCAGAAATTCCCAGCTAACCACTATTTGCTGTGGGGCAAATTGATGCGGAATAACAATCATGGGGAACTGCTTTTAAAAAAAATTAAAAAAAAAAACCTTGTGGGAAATGTACTGGTGATTGTCAGGGGGAAGCTACAGGGACCATGGGGGGCTGCAAAAGGAGAGAAAAGGAGGAAGGAAGCAATTGAAGCAGGGCTCCCTGGAGGTGCCCCTGCAGACAGGGCATTCCCCTGGGGAATGGAGGGTCTTTGTTCCCAGGGCCAGTGTTTATTATTATTAACAAAATGAAGCCCTCATCCTAATACATGCTGACTTGTTGCTGTTTTCCTCAAGCCCATCAGAGACTCTTGCTCACTCTTCAGCTCCCACTCGGTCACCCCTTTCCCCTGGGCTTCATCACCCCCAACCCGGGTTATTGCTGGGTTCTTTAGATCACACAGCCATGGGTTTGGGGCTAGAAGGGGTCTTAGACGTCATCCAATGAGGTGCCTTTGTTGAGCACCTTGCAAACCTTAAAGCAAGATGTAAATGCTAGCTATTATCAGCTCTAGTCCAACCCTTTCATTTGGCAGAGGAGGAAGCAGAAGCCAGAGAGAAGAGACTCACCCAAGGGCATACAGTGACTGAGGCTTCAACCCAGGTCCTCTGACTCTACATGCAGGATTCCTTCCACGATATCAGTCTCAGGCTGCTCTCCCACCACCCCAGTTTTCTGTGACTTGTCTCAAACCCAGCGAGGCCTCCTCCTGAGATGCTGCCACCCCCAGATTCCACCCCTACTCCAGACCCTGACAGAAAAGGAGATCAGAGGTGCACACAATACTTGAGAAGCCCTCGTTGGGGGTTGGGGAAAGATGCAAGATAGAGAAAGTAACCAGGGGCAGGCCATCACCTCCTTTTCAACCTTCGGAATTTTTTTGTAGAAGGTTTTTTCGGTTTCTCCAATCCAGACCACTGACGGTTGTAGCAGCCGAGCCACCTAAAAGGAAGAAAGCAATAAATTCCCTGGAAGCATTTGTTTGTTTCCTTGTCTTCCCTTCTTAGACACACATTTGCTGCTACGTGAAGAAGGGAATGTGGGAGCACCCCATTCTAGGCTGTGTGGGACTTTCTGGGACAGTGTCTCTGAGCCAGTTGTCCGATGTTAAAAGCCCCAGTGATTTGGCCAGGACTCAGTACACAGGGAGAAGTTGATAACTGCTTTTTGACCCATTGACTTGTTTAGAGTATGGCAAGAAGGATGTCATGGGCTCACAGACCTTAACCTGGAAGGGGGGGATTTTTTTTTTTAGACAATTGGGGTTAAGTGACTTGCCTAGGGTCACACAGCTAGTAAGTATCAACTGTTTAGTCTGAGGCTGGATTTGAACTCAGGTCCTCCTGACTTCAGGGCCAGTGCTCTATCCACTGCACCACCTAGTTGCCCCCTAGGGAGGGACTTTCAAGGTCATCCACCTCAAACCCAGATTTTACAGAGGAAGAGACTGAGGTTCAGGGAGGTTTTGTGATTCAGACTCATAGGATCAAATATCCAGAGCTAGCATCTTGATCAACTCTTTCATTTTTTCTGGGAGGATGGAGGCCCAGGGAGAACTGGAGATTTAGGGGACCAGGCACCAGCTCCAGAGATGCGCAGCTGAGAGGGTTCTTCAAAGCCATCTAGGTCAAACCCCCGAAAGGTGGAGAGGAGAGAGTGCTAGCCTTGCAGTCAGGATGAGCTGGGTTCAAATCCTCTCCTCAGACAGGTCCTGGCTGTATGACCCTAGAGAGGTCACTTATCCACCCATTCTGGGCCTCAGTTTCCTCATCTTTAAAATGAACGGGTTAGACTTGAATATATCCGAGGTCCCGTCCAGTTCATATTCTGTCATCCTATGATCTGATAGAGAAGTCAGATGACTTACTGAAGGTCATCTGGGCAGCAAGCAGCACAGCTGGTGTTTAAAGTGGAATCTTCGCCCCCAAGTATGGCAGTCTCACCACTGAACCCTGCTACCTCTTAGAAGCAGCTTCCACACTCAGAGACCACCTGGCTTGGCCATGCACCTTAATTCACAATCCTGTCCAGGACCTCTACGGACCACTGTGGACAGGAAGGGCAGCAATGCCACACAGGGATGCTTTCTCTCACACCTCCACACTTCCTCTCTCCTGCAAGTATCATTAAAGGTTTAGAAATCCTGCTCAGAGGAGTCCCAACCTCATAGCCCCTGGAACAGGCGTTTCCAGCTGGGGATGAATGGGACATTGAGGCTTCCTCCCCCCCCCCATATTAATTACATTCTCCTCCAGCTCTCAAGTTTATTCAGGTTTGTTCACTCACAGAAACACTGCCTTCTTCAGCATAAAGAGATCCAAGACTTTATATTCCCTGCGCAACCAGGCTTTTCTTTGCTGACTTGAACCCTGCTGGAGGGACTGTGTGGGCGCCTCCGGACATAGATGGGGCTTAATGGCGGTCCTTGGCTAAATGTCGCTTGGTGATTTATAGCTCTGGTAAAAATAATGACCACACATGGGATATTCTCTTCAAAGTGCCAAGAGACAGACATTTCTCTCTCTCTTTCTCTTTTTCTAGCAACTTAGGGCTTTGTGTGAAACCGTGGCAAAGACGCCATCTCTGCTGCAGTCTCCCTCATTACACACAATCAAGTGGAGTGGGAGCTGTGATACCAGTTTTTTTTCTGTCTGCCTGAAACAAATGGAAGGCCTGAACTGAGGTGCCAGAAGGCAGTGCCTCACAGGGGTGATGGGCAAAGCCCCCGGGTATGGGGCTAGGTGTCTGTCTCCCCTGCTGTGTTCTGTATGCAGGAGAAAAGCAAGGGCTGAGAAAAGAACTGGAGTTAGGAACAAATCTTCAATGGCTACTAACGTGGTGTAGATGCTGTGCAGGTGGGATTTGAGGACTGGCCGCTCATCGGCCCACACCGTCTATGAGTGTCTGGAGAGAGAATGATCGACGCCAATTCAAAGTTCAAGTTCTCCTTGTTAAATCTCACTTAACCGACGGGGTGGCATGGCTGGAGAAGAGTGAGCTGGGGGGGACGGGAGACCTCACTCTGCTCTCAGACGTGCTCCATTTGTTTCTGCCTGGTCCTTGGATTATGTTGCTTTATTTTGACCCAGACCAGGAGCTCATTTTTGGCGTGATGGTCAGCCCTGGGAACACACAGGGATCTGAGTTTTGTTCATTGGATTAAAAAAAAAAGCTCTCGAACCCAATCCATGTGGCAACAAATTTAGGTTCTACCCAAGGAGCTTTTGCTAAGGCCACTAGACATGAGATCATCAGACTTGGAGCTGAGCTGGGCTGGGCTTAGAGATCAACTGGTCCAACACCTTCATTCTGAGGGTGGGGGTAGGGGTGGGGGAGGGATTTACCAAACATTAAACAGCTCATAAAGAGCAGAGCTGGGGCTGCAGCCAGGTCCTCTGGCTCCAGATACAGACCTTTCTCCGTTCTTAATACAGAAAATGTTTTTCCGATTGATGGGGGGGGGGGGGGGGGGGGGGGGGGGGGGGGGGGGGGTGGAAGGGAGCAAGGGAGCATTTGCCCTAATATTTAACTCTTGGAGGAAAGATGAGTGCTTTTGCACAATCATAGGTTGTCTGTGGATTAGGATTGAAGCATGAGGACATAAGATCATAGATTCAAAGCTGGAAGGGACCTTAGAGGCCCCCATTTTACAGATGAGGAAAGAGAGACCCCGGGAGCATCAGTGACTTGGCAATGGGCACACAGGCAGTAAATGACAGCTTAGATTTGAACCCAGGTCTCCTGACTTGAGATCCAAAGCTCAACCCAGTACAAGGAGATCTGTGACAAATCATTTAGCCACCTGCTCTCCATTTGCTTGAATTTAAAATAAAGATATATGTATTAAATATGAGTAGGATGTTTATTACTTTGAAAGATGGTCACTCGTTAGAATTGGACGAACACGATAAGGAATACCGTGTCCTCAGAGAGGAGAGGCATGTATTAGGAGGACATTTGGAAGAATGCTTTGGAGCTAAGGTTGAATTAATGTAATTAAATGAATATTTGACAGCTTGCATTTAGAATCAGGCAGATCTTTTACCTCCTTGTTGGAAACTGAGGCCTGGGAACGGGGAACAGCTTACACCCTAGGATCATGGATTTAGCTAGAGGTCACCTAATCCAACTGCCTCGTTTTACAGATGAGGAAACTGAGGCCCAGGCATGATGACTTGTTCAACATCACACAGGCCATAAACAAAAGAGCTGGACTGTGAGACCAGGTCTTCTCAATGCCAGAGCTGTGACCATGTCCATTATACTGTGTATAATATCACCTGTATTCCTACGTCCCACACCTCTCTGGACTTGTTTCCTTGGCTGTTGAGAAGGCCCGATTAGCTGATAAGTGATGCCCCTTTCTGCTCCAAATCCCCTGCATTCCTGCCCCATGCCTCCTCCCACCCACGGGGTGGGCTAGGGATGATCCGCATCTGCCCCCTGTGTTCTCTCAGTCCAGGTCTGGATCTTCTCTTTCTTTCCCTAGGACTGATCTGGGTGAGAGCTCAGGGCATTACTCTCCTTGGGATTTACTTTCTTTTTTTTGCCTCTCTCAAAGTTTCTGACAATGACCTAGAAATGGGGGAGGGGTCTCACTTGGGCTGAACTCCAGACCCAGTTTCATGAACTCTTAGGGTAGTTTTGTTTTTGAAAAATCCAAGAGGCTTGTTGCTTGCCCATTGTATGCTGATGCTGACTGTAGTTCCTGTTACTCTGGTTATTTTAGGGATGAATTCTCATTTCTCTTCCTTGAAGGGCCCTGGGAAAGAGTCTCATTGAGGGGACGGTTCCTTCCCTGGTCCCAATCTCTGAGGCAGGGCCACTTGCTGGTGGGGATTGACCCCCTAGAGGACTTGAATGGGAAAAAGCCCAGGCGTGAACCCTCCTCAGCCAAGCCAGCGGAAGGGCTTTGTTTCCTGGAGGATCTTTGTTTGTTTGGCTTGTTAGATCTCTGCCCCCACCCCACCCCCAACCATGCTGGGGACACACATGCTGAAGGCTCTGTAAAGAGCTCCTAGCAAACATACCTTAGGTGACATCTAATAGGACAATAAGAAACAAGATAACTCCAGGGTCTGGAGGCCTCTCAGGGCCTTTCCTGATCTTTTCTATCAGTTTCTCTAAGTCTTTGATCTCTGCTGGGGGAGTCCTAAGGGAAGCAATCTCTCAAAAGGCAGAAACAAGGGGTCACTTAGATTGCTCCTTTCCAAGCCAAGGTCTACGAAGGACCATTCTTTGACCGGCCAGAGCTTCTGAAGGAAGCTTGGAACTGTGTAAAAAACCATGAGATTTAGAGTCACAGGGTCACAGGACCACAGACTTAGCACAAGAAGGGAGCTTAGGAGCCAGCAATTCAGACCCTCCCACTTTGCAGATAAGGACACTGAGGCCCAGGGTGGGGGAAGGGCTTGCTGAAGGTCACAGAGTTTGCAAAGTGGGACGTGAGAATTCAGGTAAGGTGGGATCTGAATACAAATGTTCTTGACTTCTTGTACGGAACCAGAGGGCCTAGATTTGAATCCCGGCTGTGCCACTCACTACCTAAGTGTAGGGAAGTCTCTGTACTTCCCTGGGCCTCAGTTTCTTTTACTTTAAAATGAGGGGATTGGACTAGGGGTCTCCAATGCTCCTCCGACTCTATATTTATGACCCTCTTAAAAGGGGCCTTTTCAGTTGTCCTGCTGTCGGGAAAAAATTGGCAACAGCTCCCTTCTCCAAAGGGGGAAGGAAATTCATTGTAAAAACAACTGAATCTGGGATCCACATTTGCTTTCCTTTCATTCAAAGGTTGGATGGATCCCAAAGAGTCATACATTAAGTACCAACGGCACAAAGCAGACTCTTTCTGAGCCCGGCTGCTCTGTTTTCTACAAGAATAGCTGTTCCACAGTAAATCTAATGAAAGCCGGGTGTGTTTCGTGTCAGTTTGGCATGGGAGCAGAGGCATAACTTGGAATTCCGTGCTCCTTTCTCCCAGCCACCTCTGAGCAAGAGGAGACTAGCAGATATTGGATTTGGGTGGCCGTAGGGGAATCCACAAGTCTCAGCATGGTGTCCTTCTGCAATTGATATTTGAACCCAAGTCTAGACCTTTTTATTTATTTAGGTTGATATCTTTTTGGACCTCAGTATCCTGAAATGGACAAGCTCACAATCTATGACTTCACCAGTGTCATTAATAAGGATATTTAACAGAACTCTGTGGACTTTCTTTCCAGTTTGACATAGATCTCGTCACTAATTACCATGATAGGTTTGGTCATTTACTCAGTTGCCATTAGATTGTGAGCCCCTTGAAGGTAGGGACTGTCTTTCACTTCTTTTTGTATCTCCAATGCTTAGCACATAGTAGGTCCTCAATGATTGTTTCATTGACAGACTGACAAGTTTCCAATCCTCCTGACTATATGTCATCATGGCCTTATTTCCATCTTGCCAGCAAGGATATGAGGCCCTTGTGGTATCATAGATTTGGAGTTAAAGGGTCATATCTTTGACCTTAACATCCTTCAACATCCTTGAGTTTTCCCCTGCTTTTAAGACCCAGATCCAATTAGCTTCCAAGAGGTGTCACCTCCATCGCCACAACTTACAACCTGCTTCTCCTCTTTAATCATAAGGCCACTAGCCCAGTCCACTCCCTCATCACCTCCTGCCTGGACTACTGAGATAGGTTCCTGATTGTTCTGCCGGGCTTCAGGCTCTGAGCTCTCCAATGCTGCCAAAACATAGAATGGCCTGGTCATGGCACTCCTCAAAACTCTTCAATGATTCCCATTACCTCTAGGATGTCTGAAGCAAGGACTGCTGGTGAACTGGGACACAGAAGTGTGTTCAGATTCAAGCTCAGTATGCTGGGCACCCAAAGGCTTTCACTCCATTTGTTGTTCATGGGCTCTTGGGCCCCTGTGCTCATCGGATCATCTTTCTGCAAATCATGACTCACAGCCCACTGTCTTCCCTTATAGCTCATATTCTGTCTCTTGGTCCTTCTCACTCCCTACCCCATCTCTGGCTGTCTTTTGCTCTCACTTGCTCTCTCTGTCTCTATCTTGGTCTCTGTCTCTCTCTTGTCCCAACCCATGATTGGTACCTCCTCATATATGTCTTGTATTTATTCTGTAATTACTTATCCTCCCCCTGCTTATACACGGGCATGTTGTCTTCTCCTATAAAATGTGAGCTCCTTGCCTTCAGAAAATGGACAGCTTCATTTTTGTTGGTGAATGATTGACCAGAGAGCTGCCTTGGGGCACTGAAGGTTACTTGATGTGCCCAGGTCATGTGGCTGAGATATGTCAGAGAAAGGACTTGGAGCCGGGCACTCCAGACACTGAGGCAGCCTCTCCCTCCACAGCCTCATGCAGTCACTCCTTCTGATTCACATTATATCTGTCTGTCTATATGGGTGTCTTTCCTAGTGGGCTGTAAGATTCTAAGCACTCTCCCTCCCTGCCATAGAAAGAATGAAACAAACAAAAAACAAAGAAAGAAAGAGAGAGAGAAAGAAAGAGAAGGAAGAAGGAAAGAAGGAAGGAGGAAGGAAGGAGAGAAGAAAGAAAGAGAAATGAAGGAAGGAAAGAAAGAGAAGGAAGGAAGGAGAATGAAGAAAAGGAGGAAAGGAGAGAGGGAAGAAGGAAGGGAAAGAAGAAGGAAGGAAGGAAAAGAAGGAAGAAAGGAAGGAAGGAAAGGAGAGAGGGAGGAAGGAAGGAAAGGAAAGAAGAAGGAAGGAAAGAAAGAAGGAAAGAAGGAAGGAAAGAAGGAAGAAAGGAAGGAAGGAAGGAAGGAAGGAAGGAAGGAAGGAAGGAAGGAAGGAAGGAGGGAAGGAAGGAAGTTGATCCAGGGTGGGCAGGGACCACGTCTTAATTACAGCTGTAGTGCATGTACCTAGCTTGGTACAACTACATTCTCCACCAACAGTTGCTGTTAAAGAACTACTCTTTGACAGAAAGATGTGCCCCTTGGGGAGCTGTGGTCTGCACCCTGCCCTGCCCTGTCCTGCCCTCAGTTTCTGCACATCAATAACAGGTTTATGAGTCATACACAGGGCGGCTGCAAGAATTAAGCCAGACACTAGGGTCCATCTTTCCTCTACATGTTGAGCTCGAGGTACCCGAATAAGGCCTTTCGCTTACATATCTTTGATTTCTGGAGAATCTGAGAGGTAACCTGGCTCAGAGGATGGAGCACCGGACTTGGAGTCAGAAAGCCTCGGGTTCAAATTCTGCCTCGGACTAGCTGTGTGACGCTGGTAAAGTGACTTCATATCTCTGGGCCTCAGTTTCCTCACCAGTAAAGTTAGGAGTTTGTGCTCAGTGGCCTGTAGGGTCCCTTCCAAGCCTGCACGGGTGGTCTTACGAGCCTTTGGATTCTGGGATTTGATAGGAGGTCTTTTTCTTTTCATACGATCAGATTTGGAGCTGGGAGTGGAAATATAGTCCAACCAGATGAGAAAACGGAGGTCCAGATTAGGGAAGGCATCGCAGCACACAGGAAAGAACGCTTGCCCTGGAGCCAGGGAACGAGACTTCAGATTCCTTCTCTGATCCTCGTCACTTGCAGAATTTGAACTCGGATCTCCCAATTCAAGATCCAGCCCCTCCTCCCGCTATGTCTCCGAGGCTTGGTGGACTTTTCTGTTTCTCTCAAGCAGACCTAGAGAGTGGCCTGCCCACACCGGCTGCCCCGCCAACCCTAGGCCTCCCCTCCACGCCCTCCCACCAAAGGACATGGGATGCCCACCCTCCACTGGGGCTCACTCCTATTGTCCTCGGAGCACCAGCAGACGGCTTGTCGCTCAAAAGCCCTCCGTGTCAATTATCTCTGGGTAGTTTGAGGCCACGGATAATTAAATGCACTCGACATAATTAATTCTTAATTGAAATGGTGTGGGAAGTGGTTCCGGGCAGTTTGCTCCAGCGGCCGGCAGAGGGCTCTTTCGTTCTGCGAATCAGGCACTTTGCTGGTGAGGACGCTGGGTGTCCTGCTCTGGGGGGAGGGCGGAGCAGAGTGACCTGCTAGGAGGCTGACTTTCAAAGACGGGCAGATCAGTAGGCAGGCGCCTTGTGCCCACCAGCCGCCCTCCAGGGAGGCCTGGGGATGGAGGGGTCTTAACTAGGTCAGAGAGGATTTCTGAAGCTCAAGGCTTTACTGGGTCAACAATTAAACCCAGTGTGTTTGGCTTTTAGCCTTTTACTGGGCAACAATCCATGGGAGGCAGAGCTCAGCCCAGCGAGCCCTACCCCCTAAACCCGTCTCCTGGCTGGCAAAGGGCTCCAGCACTGCTAGGAGGTCGAGGCTCTGATGACTCCTAACTGTCCTTTTAGGGAATGAGGTGCTGAAGATGGGCACAGAAGATGCAGGTCACCTTGCAGGCAGAGCTCTCTGCTGCCTGATCCAAGGTGGGGGAGGGGCTCTAGAAAGGCATCTCTCTGCCTATCAGTTAGGGGCCAGGCTCCTTCCTCGTCCGAGGCCAGCCCTGGGTCTCTGGTCCTTCTGGTTCTGGGATTAGATAGGGGTTTTCCCCCTGGATGGGATCAGTGTGTGTGTGGTGTGTGGTGTGTGTGTGTGTGGTGTGTGGTGTGTGTGTGTGTGTGTGTGTGTGGTGTGTGTGTGGTGTGTGTGTGTGTGTATGTGTGTGCGTGGTGTGTGCGTGGTGTGTGTGTGTGTGTGGTGTGTGTGTGTGGTGTGTGTGTGTGTGGTGTGTGTGTGGTGTGTGTGTGTGTGTGGTGTGTGTGGTGTGTGTGTGTGTGTGGTGTGTGTGTGGTGTGTGTGTGTGTGTGGTGTGTGTGTGGTGTGTGTGTGTGGTGTGTGTGTGTGTGGTGTGTGTGTGTGTGGTGTGTGTGTGGTGTGTGTGTGTGTGTGGTGTGTGGTGTGTGGTGTGTGGTGTGTGTGTGTGTGTGTGTGTGTGTGTGTATTTATTCTCTTGCTGTAGCTTCATAGGCTCTTAGCTTTATATCTGAGGGGGACCTTGGAGGTCAGGTAACCTAGCCTCACTGGCCATTCCCGATCGACTCAGTTGGCAGGACCAAATCACCTTCATTTATTGGTGTGTATGTCCTATATTTACTGATCTGGGGACATAACTCTATCCCCTCTTTCCTCCTCCCCCAGTAGAACAGATGCTTCTTGAGGGCAAAGTTTATCCTGTTTTTGTCTTTGTAAACCCAGAGATGAGAAGAGGGCCTGGCACACAGTAGGTGCTAAATAAAAGCTTCACTTTTCAGATTAGGAATCTAAGGCCCAGAATGCTCCTCTCCCCATCTCTGCCTCTCTGTGCTTCCTCAGTCAGCTCTAAGTCTCCCACGTGGGGTTTTCCTGATGCCCAGTGGCCAGTGCTCCAACCTCCCTCTTACCTTGTATTTATTCATGGTTTTTATCTCCTTGCATGTGGAGAACTTGCTGCCTTCAATAGAATGCCGGGTCCTAGAACTCCACCCATTTGGACAATACCGTGCTCTTCTGCTGAGCTTTGACCTATCTAAGGTCAAATCATAACAAAAAAGCTAGCACTTACTTTAGTGTTTGTAAAGCACTTTCCATATGTTATCTTATTTGATTTGAGGCGTGTCCTAATGGTATCCCCATGAAGCCAAGAGAGGTCAAACAGCTTGCCCAGGGTCACAGAGCTATGTGGCTGAGGCAGAATTTGAACTCAGTTCTTCCTAATTTCAAGTCTGCTCTGTATCCACTTTGCTACTTCCTTTTCTGGATTTAAGAATTAGGAAGCCTTGAGTTCTAATCCCTTCTCAGATACTGACCATCTGTGTGATCCTTGGTGAGTCGATCCTCTTTTGAATCTTCAGTTTCCTCATCTGTAAAATGGGAATAATACTAGGACCTGCCTCCAAGGGTTTTGTGAGGATCAGATAAGATAACTAATGTAAAGGGCTCGTTGAACCTGAGGATGCTGGCAAATCATTCCTGTTGCTGTTGCTTTTAGGACCATGTAATACATGTAAAGTGCTTTGTAAGCCTTGGAACATGCCTGCTCTTTTTTTACCAGGCTTCCTCAGAGTATCAACAGACATGAAAGAAAAGATTGGCAAAAAAGGCAGCATGGGACAGTGAAAGCTTCGTGTGACCTTGGCCAAGTGAACTGAGCTCTCTGGGCCTCAGTTTCTTCCTTTGTAAAATTAGGGGGTTGGACTAAATGCCCTCTAAGGTCCCTTCTATGATGCTAAGTCACATCATCTCTATGGGGCCTTAGTTTCCTCATTTCTAAAATTGGGACCCGATGACCTGTACCATTTTTTTCTCATTCTCTGATTCTAAATGCATTCTGGGAGAGAAGTGAGTCAAAACAGATTTTTCTTTAGAAGAGATAAGAGCAAAAAGGTATTTCAAGCTCACCTAGAAACACGGAATACAGGAAATCTTTAGGTGGAAGAAACAAGAAATATAATCCCCGCCTTAGATGTCTGATGTCAAACTCCTCTACAGAGGCCATTAGCCGGGTGTATAAGGCACCAGATTTGACACTGGAAGGCTGGAATTTGACTTCTGCCTCAGACATTTACTGGCTGTGTGACTCTGGGCCAATGACTTAACCTCTCTCAGCCTCAGTTTCCTCATCTGTAAAGTGGGGATGATAATAGCACCTACCTCACTGAATCATCATGAGGACTAAATGAGATAATACTCTACGTAAAGCCCTTTGCAAACCTTAAGGTGCCATTTAAATCTGAACTCTTAGAATCTCAAGCTATATACAGTCTGGGTGTAAGAGACTCTTTGATCGGCTGGTGGACATGCAGCTAGCGCAGGTCAGAGACAAGACCTGGACTCCATCTCTCTGGCTCGAAGGCAGGCTTCTCCAGCCACTGAGCCACGGCATCTCTCGGAAAACATCCTATCGACATGTTTCAGGCAACGGCCCCCACTTGTGTTGGAAGTATCCCAGAGCCTCGTTCCACTCTAACCCCTGAGCTCACTATCCTCTTGGGGGACCCACCTGACCTGCCATTACTCCCCAAGGTCCTTTCGCTGCCTGGATTCTACCTGGGCCCCTTGTTTTCCATGACCTTGTCCCTGAACCCTCTGTTTTATGTTGTATCCTCTCATTAGAACACGGGCTCCTGGAGAACAGAGAACACTTCAGTTTTCCATTCAAATCCCTGGCAGTTAGCACAGTGCTTGGCACAGAGTAAATTCTTCAATAAATCCCAGGCCATTCCATTAGCTGTATGGTCCTCAGAAGAATAGAACACAGATGTTTAAGGGTAATGTGTACTCCCGTGTCAGAGGGAATCTATTAGAAAGAAAGTAGAACCCTTTGCTTGGGACCTTGATGAGGAAAGCGGTGGTGTTCTGACTCCCCCGGGTACTTACCTTCATGACCATGTGGATCATCATTTGGAGGCCAGTCTTGCCAGGGTACTTCCCAGCGATGTTGGTCGAAGACAGGTTAAAGAGGTTGGCTCCAGTCTCAGTGCAGATGGCATGGACCAGCATCTTCTTCCCCACGCCAGAGGGCCCCACCAGCAGCAGGGTCTTCACCAGTGGCGCCTTCTCATGTACCGTTTGAGAACCTGCGGGAGGTCACAAGCGCATGCGTTTCGGCTTTCGCTGCAGAAATCAGCAGTTAATCAATTGGATCTGCTCCTCACCTATTATCTCAGGGCATCTCAAGGCCCCATTCCTCTCACACATTCACTGCCCACTGCTTGTTTCAAATTAGAGGTTCCCCTGCAGACTGTGGGGTTCATGAGCTCTTTTCAGGTGACTGCAGACATAGAAATCTAAGGCTAGTAGACATCTCCGTGATCACAGGATGATGGATCCCAAGCTGGAAAGGTATTAGAGCTACGGAGATTGAGCCAAGACAGGTTAAATGACTTGCTCAGGGTCATACAGGTGGTAAGTATCAGAGGCAGAATTTGAATCTACATTTTCTGACTCCAGAGTCAGCCTTGCTATTTTGAACAAAATGCAAGCATCAAGTCTCTATTTCCCAACTTTCAACCCAAATAAATATGACATGAAGGGAAATAAAAGTATATTACTAAAGATGAATTATGATGCCTGGGCTGGTGAGTATCCATACGATACAAATACTAACGTGAGATCTGGAGGCAGCATCACCTAATAGCCAGAGGACTAGGCTTAAGTCATGAGACCTGCGTTTGAATCCTGCCTTGAGTATTACCTAGGTTTCACCTTTGTGAGTCTCAGTTTCCTCATCTGTAAGATGAAGGGAACCTTTCTGTTTCATGGATAGTGCTCCATGTAGAACCTATATCAAATTGCTTGATATCTCAATGGGAGGGGTGGGGAATGGAAGGATAGAGAGAATTTGGAACTCAAAATTTTAAAAAAATGTTAAAAATTGTTTTACACTTAATTGGGAAAAAATAAAATATTAAATGCTTTTCAAAAAGGACAGTGCTTTGCATACCTTTGAGTGCTATGCTGGCATGGGAAAGGTCTAATCTTGTTCCAAGTGTCTTGGTGGGATATTTATGTATGGAGGGGCAAGGTGGACATCCCTGAATGTGGGCACAAAAGCAATCCCATGGTTTCTTATAGTTCCATGTAATTTCTGGTCCTGATTCAGAATCACTGATGGTTCTTGGTCACTTCTCTGTCTTTATTAGGTGTATACCTTGAATCATTAGAGTAATAGACTCAACGAATCATAGGTCTAAACCTAAAAGGAATTCTAGGGGCTGATTAAGCCAAATTTTTAGGAGAAGGAAACTGAAGTCTGTGTTGAATGACTTGCCCAAGGTGGCAGCTTTAAAAATCATCAATGGTAGTTTTACCTACTTTTCTATTGTCTTGCTATTATGAAACCTCTGATCTGAAGGGATTCAGAGGTCAGTTTCAGAAACTCTCTTCAATATGGCTCCTCTCTCTTATGGCCCTTGGCCCCTTCTGGTCCTCTCATGTTCTAATTTGCACGATAGTTATTTGTATGCCTGGCCTAATTCACTGACTGAAAGCTCACTGAGGGCTGGACCTTCTTTGTATTCTCTGAGCACCGCACAGGGTTTGAACATAATTTTTTTTTAAATTCATGGCAGAGTGTATAGAGAAATAGCTTTGAAGCCAGGTACTCCTGAGTTACACCTCAAACATATAATGGGTGTGTAACCCTGGATAAGTCAGTTGGTCTTTTTTTTGGGAGGGGCAATTGGGGTTAAGTGACTTGCCCAGGGTCACACATCTAGTAAGTGTCAAGTGTTTGGTCTGAGGCCAGATTTGAACTCAGGTCCTCCTGACTTTAGGGCCTATGCTGTATCCACTGTACCACCTAGCTGCCCCAGAAGTCATTTGGTCTTTAGGTGCTCTAGGTAACATTCTCTAAGGTTCAAGCTACAAGACAGGGACTGATCTGTGTGGGTGAAGGGAGTTTCCTCACCTGGGAGTTCTTTGTACAAATAATCACTCTTCCTTATTCATAATAATATATAACACAAATACAAAGCTGGTGGACCTCAGTTATTAACTGGGTATTATCAAAATAACCCACATTTATTTTTATAAACTTTTCCCCCCTACATTTCATGGATTACCACGATCTTAGTGGTATTTAAATTGTGGACCATTCCAAGGGCAATGGAGAATGCAGCAAGTAACCAGTGATGAATCTCTCTCCTTTCCTCTCCTGTCTTCTCTCTCTCTCTCTCTCTGTCTCTCTATCTCTCTCTGTCTCTGTCTCTCTCTGTCTCTCTGTCTCTCTCTCTCTCTCTCTGTCTCTCTCTCTCTCTCTCCCCCTCCCTCTCTCTCTCTCTCTCTCTCTTTTTCTCTCTCACTTACACACACAACACACACACACACAATGTGTGTACTCACACCCCAATATGACATCAAAGACATTACCAAAGAAATGTAGTTAGTAGAAGATAGGCTATTCATATAGTGAGAGTGAGGAAAAAGAGATGGGCAGCCCCTTTTGTTGACTGGTGCCCATGTAATGTCAAGAGACCTAGAAAGGTGCCAACTTCTTGGGTTGACTTCTCCCTTCCTTCCTACCCCACCTAAAAATGGGGGATTTATGGAAGGGCATGGGCAAAAGTGGCACAGGATGAGAAGGGCTGGATGGATGAGTTGCAATCTTCCTCACTGGAGGGATTACTGTTTGATGGGATCACAGGTCCCATCCCACTGCAGGATGGAAGCATTGTTTTTAATGCACTGCTTGGGTAATTTTGTCCTGGTGCTTGATCAACTTCCATCCATAAAAGCTCTTGGCCCCTTTTACTTCAGCTTGCTTAGAAATCCTGCAGATTTCTTAAAGCCACAGACCGTCGAATAGCCCCACTAGTTATACATGAATGGTTTTATAACCAACCTTCTTTTTTCCTGATGAGAGTTTGTTCCTGGGATTCCAGGAGGATAGGTCAGCTCCAGAGATGGACTGGGAAGATTTTTTATCTATTGAAAGAGACTAGGGACCTGGAGAGCCCATTTCTGTGGCCCCTGGGACCACTTCCATGGGCAGCTCTGATGAGGAGTATATTGCTGAGGGTCTATCAGCTCCCTGGCATCCAATGCCCTTTGTTACTTCAAGCAAGGGTTATTTTGTCATTCCTGACAATGGTAATCAGATGCATGGATGTGTGCAATTTGTGCTTTTAAACTGTGACCAATAAACCTACTCATTTTTATAATAGAATTAAATCTTCAGCCAAGGAAACTTAATCTGGATACCCCAAAGTTTGCTTACATATACATTTTAATTGCATAAACTATTTCTGCATTAGAAACATATAAAATGAGAACTAGTTAAAATAAGGGAACCAACTTGCCCTCATGAGCTGAGAACGTGAAAACTGCCTTCCTCTCCTGGTTAACAGACACTGGATTTAGCCCAGAGTGTTCCTATACTTCCTGTCATTTAGTGTATTGTAATGGGGGCTGTGATACATTATTACTATTTTTACTTATAATTATTTTAACCCAAAGTTCCATTTGCTTCAGAGGACACCAAGTGAAAAGCTAGATTCTCCATTCCTTGTCAAGTCGATGACATTTTGTGGAAAGTGTTCCCAGGTTCAAATCAAGAGAGAAATACCATGCCACCCCCATGGCTGCCATCTTACTTGGAAGGGAAATTAAAGGAATTTTCTCTGAAAGGCCACAGGCTTATAGATATGGAGATGGAGATAAAGGACTTTAGAAGCCCTTTAGAGCCAACACCCTCATTTAAAAGATGAATATTGAATGGAGGCCCCGAGTGACAAAGTAATTTACCCAAAGTGACTACACAGTGAGAGGGGTAGGATTTGAATCCAGGGCTTCTTACTCCAGAATGAATGCTCTTTCCACTGCCCCACACTGCCTCTCATCAAGGACACACCTGCCATCCAAATTCATGTTGCTAGAGGACAGGGCTGGTCAAGGCTGGCACCTGGGCCCCAGTGCCATCTTTGCCACATGAGACAGAGGTCCCACCACCCCCATTTAAAGCCGTCATTACATAAAGGTTATTTAAAGATCCTGCCATGGAAAATGCTGGTTCCTTCCAAGGCCAATTTGTAACCTGTCCTCAGTCCCTGAGTAGAAAATCTTAGAGTAGTCTGCCTAGAAAATGACATTTAATCAGTGTAGAGGAGGGCATTTGAAGCTTGCAAAGTAGTTCAAGGACATCGCTGCAGCACTCTCAAAGGGACTTTGACTAATTCCTTAGCGCTCACATTCTTTAGCCCCCAATAACCACAGCCGGCAAGTTGCCACTGTCTCCCCTTCCCCGATTTCATTCGTTTCCAGCCCTGATGCTTGTTTGGGTTGTTATCTTCCCCCAGTGATTTCCTTTATGTCTCATAGCTCTAAATGGTTACCATGCAAACAGGGATGGCCTCGAAATGGAATACTAGTCAATGGCTTTTGTGGGCCTTTTATGCACCGTTCAAATGAAACCCTGCCTTCTCTCCCAACACTTAATTGGAAAACAGAAATCTGCAAAGGCCTTTTGACAGTAACCAGTCAAGCATTGTCAAAGGGAGGAATCGTATGCACACGTGCACACGCCTGCATGTGTAGACGTACATATTTACATACAGGAGGAAAATCACTGAACTTGGTCCACAAGGCAGTTTCCTTTCTTTATTACCTAGCGGGAGAATCCCGTATAAGGTGATGAGCTGTCTCACGTCAGAGAGCGATGGCATTGGTTCTATCGCTATATGGCGGAGGGTAGTTCCCAGGTAACAAAATTCACCTGTGGGGAGAAGAGAGGGCTAATAAATGGGAAAAGATTTTGTTCCAAAACGCATTCTGCTAACAGATCTACTCCCATAGAAGACAGCACACTCAGAGAAGACCTAGTACTGTCGTGTGCCAGGGACTCTTAAAAGATGGACGCTTTTCCTTGAAAAATCTTATAAAAAAGAAAGAAATGTGACCATTCCAAAAAGGAGCTGCTTTGGTGCAAGCTGGCCAGGCCGGTCATATCAGCTATCACACACTTAGAGCAGATTTGCTACTCACACTCTTAAATTCCAAGCTGCCACCTCTCAGGGTTGGGGCATTGGAAAAGGGGCAAAGTTCTAAGGAATTAACCATGAACAAGAAAAAAATGACCCAGATGGTGAAACATTAGCCTTCCTGGTTCAGCATAAACAGCATTTTCTCTAGCTGACGGTTAATATTTGTAGACTTTTACAAAATAAGTGAGCAATTTAATGGAGATGGGAACTTGGGGGAGATGAAAAGGGGTAGAGTCTGACCAGAATGTAGAAGAAATAGAAATGTTCCATGCTGAGGGCAACAGTCCTTTTCATGTTATAATTTTTAAAGGAATATCAAAGGCATAATATGGGAATAAATCTTTACCAGTTTAATTAGAAGATATCAAAGGGCTTAATTGTAACTAGTCATAAATCCTAACTGATATTTTCTGACTAATTTAGATAAGGTCACCAAGAAAATTAGTTTGGCTGTCTTCATTTGTCACTAGGATGGATGTTTCAAAACCTTTGCATGTTCACATGATTCCTTTCTGAGTGGGACATGAACCTATAATAAAAAAGATAGTGAATGAGTTCTCCATATTCTGATTTCTTTTTAACTGCCCGTTCTCTTAATAGCAAGTGTGGACTTGGGTGAACCTTGGGTGTTAGAGACTTGTAAGATTTTTTTTTTTTATATACAATACTATGAGCGTAAGAAAACTTTGAAGGTTTAGAAATCTGAAGGGAAATGAAGGGTTTGTTTTGCTGTTTAAATAAATCAGCTGGTGATTTCTGTATTGTTGTACCAGCCACCCTTCTACTATGTCTGTGTGTCAGAGACGTCCTTGAGAGTGGGATAGATGGTGATGGTGGGGACAGTGCGGTAATGATGACAAGCTTTCGTTATTGCTCTGGCTAGCCCAGCTCTTTAATGAGGATGTAATGAATAGAGGCCAGCTTAATTTTGCCTTCACCCGAGTAGGAAGGGATGCTGGAGCAACCATTATGACTAGCATTTATTGCCAGTAAACATGACATTAAGGGTCATATGAAAGTGACCCCAATTTGCTTGCTTCAATATATCCATATTAATGCCCAGATGCACCATATTTTGCAGAAATTAACTGATTTTATTTAAACGGTAGCCAGTTAAATTGGGGAGTGTACTGTTTTTCCTGTTTGTTTGGCTAGAGAGAAGGGACGCTAACAGTCTCAGGCAGTGTGCCAAGCCAGGGTGAGCTTGTTGAAATTGTATTCCTGTATTTAATTCATCACACTGTGTTTGGAGCCCTGAGCCCTGTGCCCTTCACCATCTGGCTTCAGGGGGCAGAGAGCACTCCTTGCTTCTAGACTAGACATTCTTGCCAGAGAGGGAAGAAGAAAAGGAGAAGGACAGTTAAGGGAAGAGAGCATCAAGAAAAGGCAAGCGATGGTACTAAAAACAGTACAACGAATGATAGAACTGACAGAAGTCCAGAAAAGGAGCCCAAGGCCAGAGAGGACATCTTCTCTTCAGAAAAGCTGGCAAAAACATCTTTTTGTTCTTTCACTCTTCTCTGTAGAAGAATGACAAGGAAACGAAGAAAGGAGACAGGGCAGAAGTAGAGCCACTTCCTAAATCTCTTGCTCAGAGAAGAAGGGTGGGAAATTTCCTTGGAGGCGGAGATGCAAACAGTGCCTGGCTCTGCATCCTGGGGCTATAACTGCAGACCAAGGTGTCCAGCGCCTGCGGAGGAGGGGCCAACGCATGGGGTCAGAAGGTCTGTTGGCAATTTCCCATCAACTCCCCGCTCATATGGACTGCAATCCCCACATGCGGCATCAGACATGGTCACAATGGCATCTCTGTAGCATTATGATATGGCATTTTAGGGACATGAATTTTGAGCATAGATAATTTTCTGGAAATGCTGCAGGGTGAAATGGGAGAGTTTTGGGCTGCTATTCTGTGGCAAAGGAGATCCTGTGGCTTAGTTATGATAACAGGGAGTATGTTGGAGCCTAAAATCATATTGTAAAGGCGAGCTTCAGTGTCTACATTTTGAGTGGCTGAAGGAGTGTCTGTGATTTTAAGTGACCTGATTAGAAGTGATGATTGTCTCAAAGGGATGATGAAGAGACTGGGTGAAATCATAGATTTTGGCATTCAGACAGGCTGGAATGATAGAATATTCAAAAATACAACATTTATATATGTATGTATATATTTAACTTAGAACAGTAAGCCAGAATATACATTTATATATATATATATGTATGTATGTATAAGTAATGTATGTGTGTGTGTATAAATACATGCATTTACACATTTTTTATACTGCGAGATGCATTATATATATTATATATATGTATATATATGTCTGTAATATTGTTAGTTATGCACACAAAATCCTATTCTGCCCTTTGATGGTTATGTCATCTCTCTGTGTGGGTATGTTTCTTCTGATGGAGACACAGTGTGTGTTGGTCATGTCTTATTGGCCCCCCTTCACATGCTCTAGGTTCAATTGAACTGGCCTTTCCATTGTTTCTCACACCTCTCCCCATGGCCTGGGGCATTCCCTGTCCTTGTGCCTTTATGGTAGCTGTTCCCCATGCCTCAAATGTTTTCTCCTTATTTCTGCTCCTTGGAATCCTTTAGTCTTCTTCAAGACTGAGCTCAAGCACCATCTTCTCCATGATGCCCTTCCTGATCTCCAGCCTGTGGCACCTCATGTCCTCTGTCTCCCCAATCATATATATATATATATATATATAAATATATATATATAAATATATATATATATATAATGTATGTGTGTATGTGGGTTATTAATGACTATCTTGGGTCTGACTACAGAGTCCATGTGACTGTACACTTATCTCAGCTCACCCCTCCTTATTCTCTACAAGAATAATGGTGATTCTGATCAAACTGTGAAATTGTCCAGTCCTGGGATAAAATCCAGGTGAATTACTCCATTAGCGCCCTTTGGAGACACCAGGATTGGCGACTGTCTTCATAAGAACTGGAAATGAGGTTAGTTTGCTGTGGATGAAGCCAGGCTGGCTCTTCCTCATCATCACTCCCTTTTCTAGATGTTTGTTAACTAGCTCTCTAATGGTAGAAGCTAAAGCAAATGCACTTCCCTCCCTTGGGAAAAATGGGAGACTCCTTGGGGGAATGAGAGGGGAACAATGCACATGCTATTAGGTTTGCTAGAGAGGAGAGGGAAGGAGGAGAGATATATTCAGAAACGAAGGTGATGTAAAAACAAAAGCTATTAACAAAAAATAATATTTTATATTTGTATATATTTATATCATACATTTTATAACACATTCATTTATAATATATTACACTTATATACCATTTACAAATATATTACAAATTAGTATTGATAATATATTTGTATTATATAATATTTTATAGGACATGTTTGTAAATAAAATAAAAATAAACAATCATAAAAATAACAGATTGTAGAATTTAGTCAAAATTCAAAACCATGCTCACTGGTCTAGCTGACTTCATTAAATCTCCCCTCTCTTCCCTGACATGTCCTTCTCCAACCTTATAAGACCTCTCTCTTTCTCTAGGTCCTCTTATTGACCATTGGCTATCTCTCAATAATCACATCGGTCATTGTTTTCAATGCCCTAAGATGTCATTCATCTGGGCCAGATGACCTAAAGGGATTGAAGGCAGCTAGGTGTTCTCCCTATCCCTCCTTATCTTGGTTTTCACCTCTCTAGTAGTGATTTTTGCTTCATCCTTTCAAGTCCAAAGAGCATCTTCTCTTACAGGAGGAATAAGAGAAAGAAAGCTGTCCTCTCAGCATCATCCATCATGCCTGTCGCATCTGCCCCAAGCAGGTGTCCTGTCCCTCTTCTTCCTCCTCCTCCCTGTCCTCCATTTTGTTATTCTTGGCTTCCCTAGCCAAACTCAGCTGATTCCCAGCTATGCACTCTGGGCATTGTTTTTACAGGATTGTGCTCTACAACAGCATTCTTTTTTTTCTGCCTTTGTTTTCATCTTCTGTAGGTATCTTTCAAAAAACTGATATTGGTTGATGAATTTCCTGTGCATCTATGTCACTCTCTCTAGACAACAGCCCTCCCCTTTCTCCCTTACAAGAATCATTTCTCTTTGAGTCTTCAAAATTTAATTCTTGAAAGTTTCTCATACTTCTTAGTCTGATTTTCCCTAAATAATTATTATAGAGTTATGGAGACAAAGGATATGAAGGTTTTTTATTCTTGTTAGGTACTGATAGTTTTATCTTCAGAAATATTCTACTAATTTGCAATTCTACCATCAATATATGAATGCACTTGTTTCTCTTCAAAACCCTACAACTACTGAGTTTTATCACTTTTATTTCTGCTTACTTGATAAGTCTCACTGGTTTATTTTCCCTTTCCTCTCCATCTTTTTTTGGGGGGTCCAGTACCAGTTAGTTTTAATAGGTTCCCAAAGTGGGTGTTACTGCCCTCTGGGGGTGGTGCTGGAACATGCAGGGGGCTGGTGGTAGCCTCGGTTGCAATTGGGGGATGTTGAATAAAAACAAAGGGGTGATGGAAACATAAAGAAAGAAGAGAAGAAAATTTTGGAAAACGATCTGTACATGTTTCATCTGTTGTGTAACAGAATTAATGTTGTAGTGATTACATTATTTTCCAAATAAACACACAAAATGCAAATTATAACTAATCAGTGGTCAGGTCCACCGACAGGTCTTAACAAGCAAGTGTTGGCAAGTGAGTGTGCTGCGCATTGTCAGGAAGTCCAACATGCATTGGCAGGAATATGTGCATGTAATGACTTGTTTACAATATAATACTATGCAGTTACATGACGCAATATTGAGTCAACATAATTTCAATGCAGTAAAAAAAACACACACTTAGAATAAATTGTTAAATTTAAGATGCATAATTTAAAAATACTTCATATTTCTTGAAATGATGCAATTTTAAAAAAATACTGTTAAAGGGTTAAAGAAAGGAGATTTCTGGAGGAGGGAGGGGGGAGTGCTGAGTAATTTTTTTTAAAAGGGGGCAGTAGGCCAAATAAATTTGGGAACCTTTGGTTTAGACGATAACTATTTTATAATCTTTTTTAAAGCCTGAGAGGAAAAATTTACCTTCATTTGCTTTCCCCCCCCACCTTCAAAATATTGCCTCTTTAATATAATTTTTTTTCTTTTCTTTTTTCTTTTCTTTTTTTTTTTTTTTTGGCTAAGCAATGGGGTTAAGTGACTTGCCCAGGGTCACACAGCTAGTAAGTGTTATGTGTCTGAGGCCGGATTTGATTTAATATAATTTTTAAATAATTTAATACCATTCTACAAAGCAACTGGTATTTTCTTCAGGATTTTCTTGTAGATATTTCTTATAGATATTTGTTCTCTATATTAAATAAACTAAGCAGGAAATCTACCAAAATGCAACATTTCTGGAAAATGCCAGTCTCAGCTTTTTTGACCAAATATAAATATCACAAAGAATAAAACAAAAACCCATTCTATAGAAAATCACATTTTCATCCTACTATGGTAATTATTGAATGATAGCCATTGCTAATTAGTAAATATTAATTAGGTTTTGAATTATGGCTAAAACCAAGTGTAATGGTTTATTAAAAAAATCACTCTTTAAAAAACACATTTTTGAGTCATAAGAAAAGGTTGTTATATTGTTTTCAATTTAGATAAGTTTTTGAAATGTGTCCACCTTCCCCCTGCCCCTAAACCTGGGTCTAATTCTTTGAGCTCAAACACTAAGTTCTATTTTCCCCCTTTGAACCCATAAGGATAATAATAAAGCATCCTTCCTATTGGTGTGAGAGAGTGAGGGTCCTGTATACTCTCAGTTTTATCTTTTTGACCAGATGGGGCCAAGGAAGGTTTGTGCAGCCAGCTAGTTGTGATGCACCCTTTTTTGGAAGGAGCATTCAAGGAGGAACCAATGATAGTTTAAAAAAAGAAGGGAAATGTAAGGACGTTTCTCAGCCCCAACTCCTGTCAATTGCTCTATGTTTTGACCCCCCTCCCCCATAAAATCATAGGATGTTAGGGTTGAGAGGGCTGTCTGTGGCTCCCTTGTCCAACACCTACTTGACCAAGAACCCTTGGTCATCTGGCCTCTGCTTTGAGACATCTAGTGAGGGGAAGCCCACCCATCAATCCAAAATCAACCTTCTGGGGCACCTCACTTCCCTTTACGGAGTTTTGCGTTGTAGCACTCACATATAGTGTTGCCACTCAGTGATGCTATGCCCACGTCCAGAGAAATGTGTGATTCTTTCTTTTTCCTCCCCAGATGTCCCCTTCACCTGGTACACATACGATGGTTCACAAACATGACCCAAGCGGTTGGACACAGTGATCTAATAGGCTTCTTGCTGTTGGAGAAAATGGGTCCTTGGGTATCATGGGAAACTCTTATTCCCCTAGCCCATTCTGAGATTGCTTCGAATATACTTTACCAATGTATTCGGAAAGTTGGACTTTCAAGGGTCTTATTAATAATCCTTCTTCTACCAGTTCCTTATATAGGGAATCCAGTGTCCTACAAATCAAATGAGCAAATGGTAACGTGTTAGTATAGGTTAGAACATATGGCCCCAGGTGAGGGGGATAACAGCATATACCTTAAACCAAGTCTCTGTCAAAGGGAACCTTCTAGTTATGTTCCTGAAGTGACCCTGCCAATATTTTTTGCAATGCCACAATGCCACTGGCCTTTTAAAATCCTACCTTGTCACCTCCGAATGTCTATCTGATGTTTGCTATTAGCAAGAATGACATCACCAGGTAACAGGAAATCAATCATGATTCCCACAATCTACTCTTTCATCAATCTTCATTATGGAACAATTAGATATTAAAAATTACTCAATAATGGTAACACTCTGAGCCCATAATTATATATTCAATTAGTTCCTTGCAATCAGCGGTAGGTCATCAATCCTTCTTGAAATTTATTTATGTATATATTTATCATATACCGCACTTAGTTTAGTTGTTTAAAAGAAAGATCTCTTTGAGCAACCTGGGCTTGCATATGGAATGATTCTAATTCTAATATCAGGCTGTGGGCATGACTGAGTTTTTAGAAAATGTGATGATGGGTTTCCCAGTTTAGCGATGTCCAAACCGTTTCCTTTGTGAAAGGCTCATGGGCATGTAGCCGGCACCCTGGTGATTTATACCAATTAAGAACAAATAGATGTAAAAGCCATCCCCCTTATTTAGTGAATGAAGCATCCTATGAAATTATCTGGGCTCGGGGGATACAGCAATGTAGGTCGTTCCAGATGAAATACCAATGGGGTAGCATCTTCCGAGATTCTTAATCACAGAGTAGAAAAACATTTATTATAAGCTTACTATGAGCCAAACACTGGGCTTTACAACTTAACAACAACAACAACAGGTCAGTCTCTACTCTCCAGGAGCTCATACTCTAGTTGGGCAAGACCACACATACAGGACACTTCCAGTGAATTTCCTGGAAGACACCCTTTATAGCATATCTTGTACATGGGTGTCATGGCAGATCTTTTGAAGCTTATTCGTGTCTATCATGCACTTCTCCATGGTCAACTGGGTCATGTACAATGTTGACCTTTAGGAGAGTCTTATAGTCTATGAGTAGTAATGAGCTAGCATCAATGGCAGAATATCAGCATTGAAAAGATGTGTGTGTGTGTGTGTGTGTGTGTGTGTGTGTGTGCGTGCACTCATAGCTATGGATGACTGGAAGTTCTATGCCACTTCCTAAACGCAATCCAGGCATCTTTCTCCCCGCCCTTTCTTCCTATCCAATTTCGTGGCCTGTCCATCATCTACCTTCAATGTCTGTCTCCAAATATGTACTGCTGGACCAGCTCAATGGACTTGTCATCCACTTACTTGGAATCCTCTGTATAATAAATGTTCTTCATCCACTTGCTTCTCCTTTTGCAGATTGTTAGGCCAATTTCTTTTAGGTGTTTGTGGATCTCCTAGAGGAGGAGCTGGGACATTCTGGGGCTTGGTGCCAACAATACACTAGCCTCAAAGAGGAATAGCTGGAGGACCTCCCTATATGTGGGAAATGCCTCTGCCATTGGGCCTCTGCCCAGGGCTGCCTCCATGTCTGTAGTTAACACTGCAGCAGACATCTACCTCCTTGTTTGCTGCCTGATTTGAAGTTAGATCAGCTGGGTGGTGCAGTGGAGAGAGTGCAAGACTTGGTGTCAGAAAGACCTGAGTTCTAAATCCGGCCTCAGCCACTTAATAGCTAGCCCTGGAACCCTGGGTAAGTCAATGTCTTTGTTATAATAGTAATGCCTTGCTCACAGGATTTTTGTGAGGACCATATGAAAACATGTGATTTACTTTACAAACTTAAAACGCTATGGAAATGCACACTGTTATAATTATTGCATATGTGCACAGGAGACACTTGGTAGGATGAAGGCTTTAAAGATGCATCTTGCTTTCCTGATTTATTTTTTTAGATAATTAACAAACAATAAGTAGAGAGGAACCTTGCACTCTTGGCACCTTTTAGTCCACGGTGTGGCTGGGAAAGTGTGCTCTCCTGGAGAGAATCCCTTATTAAAGGTGTCCTGTTCCCTCCTTGTATTTTCATCAGGGATACCCTCAATATACATATAGATAATTCTCATAAAGACACAGGGATGAGAAAGTGAGCATACTGGTTAAAAGTTTACTGATATCTTCTTGACTGCCTTGATTTTTTTGTAATAATCGTGTCCACCATGTTTTATTTCTTTATGTATTCAGGTGTCTGCCGCTGTTTCATACATCTTGGGCATGCATCCTTCGGTGTTTTCCAAGCTCTCCAGTCCAGCTATTTTCTGCATACGCTTGATGTGGTCTGGCTACTCATCTCGACTTCACTGTCCTGCTTGCGTTTCTTACTTCCTTATGTGACATATCAGGAATTTACGTGTTAGGATTTCAAACATGGTGGTTCCATAGCATTCAATGAGAAAAAGCAGGTTTTTCTGAAAATGGCAGTAAATTTATTCCTTTTTTTAAAGATCTACTTTTCCTCTTTCCCCTCGGTTCATTCGTTCCTGCTCTCGGCTGATCTGACTTAGGTGGAGCTCGTGCCAGGCTTTCTTCTGGTTCCTGCTTCCAAAAGTCCCTGCTCTTTGATCCCCTGTAAGGGGACACCGTTCTCCTCTGTGACAATTTGGGAATGAATCTATAACCTCACTGGCATTGTCTGTAGCTTTCTGACTCTCTGCTAGGCAAAGACATAAGTGTTTGATGATTAAGGCAGCTTTTATTTTTTTTAAATGTTGTTCTTTTAACAGTAACAGCAACAACCCCAATTAGCATTCATGTTGTACTTTAAGGTTACATAAGTTATCTCATTTGACACTCGTAACAACCCTATGAAACAGGTGCTATTATTGTCCCCATTTTACTGAGAAGGAAAATTGAGGATAAAAAAAAATTTAGTGGCTTGCTCCAGATCACATAGCTATTAAATGTCTAAGGCACAGTTTGAACTCAGATCTTTCTGATTTCAGACCTAGTGCTTTATTTCTTTTGACACTTAGCTGCCGTTCTGGCTTTCAGTCTTTTCATTGTGACAATTGCCTTACTTCAATTTAACTTCTCTAGGAAATGGAAATGATCAGAATCAATGCCATTTCTCTGATTCTCTTCCCATGTTTGGCTTGTTTGGATGGTCAGGCGGGAGCTGCTCTAATCACATGCAGAATTGTCTTTTCATCTTTGGTTTATTTTTAAGTTTAGAGTTGATTCTCAAATGAGTCCGCCTCAGTAAGTTCTCACTTTTTTGTCTAAGACACAATGATTCTCATTTTTTTGTCGGCATGTTGTATAATGCTTGCCATGTCTACTACCTTCAAACCCTCTTCTGGAAGGATACTTTCATGAAGCACAGGCAGGAGACTTCTGAGTGGTTGGTGAGCCTTTGGACTCTGTCATCCCCTGATTCTCAACCGTATCTGACAAATGTTCTGCTATTTTCCCTTACGGCCACCTTTGCATTGGAGTCTTTAAAAATCAAATTACATGTTGACATAGTTTGACAAACTTTGAAATGCTCTTCGTAGGATTCCTCGGCCTCTTCATTCTTCTCAATGCATTTTGGCACAAAAGTCACAATTATCGTCACGGTGGTGGTGTTGGCTTCTATCTTTCATGAGCCTTGAAAAGTCTACTGTAGTCCCAACGTCCCATCAAATTATGTTTCTCTTGTCCTTGGCTCCACTTGAAACAGGAATTACCAGTGGCTTCTTTCTCTCCAAGGAGAATCCTTTTACTGAGCTACAACATCCTTATTTCTTCTGGTTTCCATTAGAGGGAGAGAATGTCATATAGCTAGTAAATGTATGAGTCTTGATTGAACTCAGGACTTTGACTCCAGGCCCAGTGCTCTATGCTCTATGGTGCTCCCTAGTTGACTGTCACTAGATAATAAAACTTTCAACATTATTATGCTCAGGTCAACTTTTTTCTTCTTCTTTTCAGCAAATCTTTGCTCTGTTTGGTCCCATGATTTCAAGGAACTTGGTAAGGCTTCATGATGTATGGCTGGGAGCCAACGTGACCTGCCCTGGAGCAGTAAAGATTCCCTCCCCTTCTGGAGCACTTTAAGGTTCTGGGAATATGGGGCTGGGAAACTTTGATAGTTTACTTTAAAATGCTGTCTGACAGCCTCTTATTGTGTTCCCAGGAAGGCCTCGGGGCACACCCAACTCTAGGAGATGAGGGTGTGTCTTGACCCTGTTTTTCAATGAGAGCATCTTTTACATTCAAAATAGTTATTTAAAAATAATGTTATTAGTGAACTTCGTTTAAAGTGATCACAGAGGTATTTGAGCTGCATGATCCATTTTCAGCGTTGAAGAGCTAACAAGCCATTTTATCTTAAAAGACAATGAGTATTTTAAGTTATTTTTATTCAAGAACACTAAAGCATTTCTATTGAAGCTTGAAAAATGGAAATGTTTTTAATACACTTCCACCCAATTATCTGAAATTTACTGGTACATAGTGAGAACTTAATAAAGGCCTGTTTCCTTCCTTCCTGTTGATTCATTCTTAATTGAAAGGCAGCTCCCTAGGCCACACATGCTGGGCTGCCTTTTTGTAAAACAAACAAAAAACCCACCCAAACGCAGTCGTCCTAAGAAAGCTCTAAAAGGTTGTGACTTTTGGGAGATGGCAGCCCCCTAGGCCAGGGACATCATTTGTAGGGCATTTCATACTCTCCAGAATGTGGTCGCCTCCACTGTCTTTATTTTACTCTTTTTCTTTTAATTAAGGTCATAGGATCATGTCCTGAGAGCTGGAAGAGACCTTAGAGTGCAGCCACAAGTATGAGCCATGGAAAGAATATTGCCTCGTGGAGCCCAAGGACCTGAGTTCAAATCTCAGCTCTTATGCTCACTCTCTGTGTGACATGGGCAAGTCACTAACTTCTCTGGGGTAAAATGGGCGTGAGAGGGCTGGCCTTCCTGACCTTGGAGGTCGGTTCTAGCTCACGTTCTAGGACCCCACGCTGGTGTAGACTAACCCCTTCATTTGCAAACAGTAGCAGTGAGGCGTGTGTGGTAGGGGGAGAGCCGGATTTGGATTCGGACTTTGGAGACTCTGGGTTTCAAATCCCACCTGTGACACATTGTTCAGTTGTTTTTCAGCTGTGTTTCGCTCTTCATGACCCTGTTTGGACTTTTGTGGCAAAGATACTAGAGTGGTTTGCCATTTCCTCCTCCAGCTTCTTTGACAGATGAGAAGCTTGAGGCAAACAGGGTGAAATGACTTGTCTAGGGTCACGCAGATAGAAAGTGTCTGAGACTGGATTTGAACTCCCTGAGCCCAAGCCCCGGGCTCTATGCACTATGGCGCCACCTGGCTGCCCTGCGACACTTGTGAGTTGAATAACTGCAGAAAAGTCTCTAAACTTTGAACCTTAGGCTGCTCATTTTTAAAATGCCTCACAGGGCTGCCATGAGGCTCATATATGGCAGTGCTGGTAAAGTACTTTGCAAAGGTATATATATATATAAATGACAATTATTAGCATTACTATTCGTTCATTCTTCTTGACTTTTTCAATATCATTCATCTCATTCTTTTAATATTTTTGATAGAGTTCAGCTGGAAAGGGTCCTGGGCCAATTCACTCTGCAGCTGTTAGTCTTTTATTTTTAAATCTTTTGCAGACCATCACAGAGGGGATGAAACAAAGGCTTTTTGTGCCAGGCACTGGCCTAAGTGCTGGGGACGGAAAAAGGCAAAAGACAGTCCCTAGACTCAA
>NW_020952679.1:3654390-3690631 GCF_900497805.2 Vombatus ursinus
GGCACTGGGCTAAGTGCTGGGGATAGAGTTAAAAGCCAAAACAGAACGAAAGCATTAGAATTGAGGACCCTCCCCTGTGGGCTCCTCCTGGTCCCCTAGGCCTTTGAGCTTCTTGGCCAGGTTGCTGGACTTCCACATTCCTTCAAGATCATGGGATTTAGTGTGACAACATCAATGACATACCTCGTCCTTTTCTAGATCGATGTCATGGCTCTGTGACTGTGAAAGCAACTCTTGAGAATGCTCTGGCCCCAGGAAGTTTTTTGGTTGAGTTCTCCAGGGCTGTTTTGAGGTCTGTATTAGTGGGAGGGCGTTCATCACCAGTCAAACCGTGAAATATCCTGAAACTCTGATGGATAATTCTACAGCCAAGGTATGTCTGCCAGGTATTTGGTGGTAGATGCTAAATTCTAACAGCCTGCAGCAATGAGTGAAAGTTTCTACCTCTTCTCCACATAATTTTTGTAATATTAATAATAATCATCATACTAATTGTTGCTGTTGTTAAAACATGAGGAGAAGGAAGCCCATAGACTGCCACCCCTGAGATCACACACAGGCTACGCGCAGGGTTGGGATGTGAACCCAGGTTCTCTGACCCTGAACCGGAGTTCCTTCCATCACACCACTCTACTTCCTTGCTTGGACAAAATGGGGTAACAGTGGGAAGATGACTGAATTTGGAGGCAAAGGAGCTGGGTTAAATTCAGGCTCTGCTATTGACCCCCATACAATCTTGGGCAAGCCAGTTTCCTGATATGGACCTGTTTCCTCATCTGTAAAATGAAGGGTTAGGATTAGACAGAACTGTAAACTTTCCAACTTTCAACACGAGAGATCCTATAATCCACTAGGAAAATGAGGAAAATGACTTCAGAGAGGTTCACGGTCTGGGTCAAGGTCAGAGATCTGACTCTTAGTAGGGACTCTGGCCACTACAGCATTGCTGCTGCTCAGGGGCAAATATGTCAGAGAACGAGTACATTCTTTACCTGTCAGGGGTCAGGTCTTTCTCCTTTTTGCCTCTTTTCCCCTTTTTTCCTCTCTGAGAACAAAACAGAAATAATTATCTCACCATTTAGGAAAAAATATGTAAGCATAGATAGCTGCAGAAACCAACTAAACACAGCACTTTGCAAAAACAACTTGGCAGAAAAAATGAATTCACTGAGGGTTGAAGCTACCTGTTTCCTAGCCTCCTTTTGACTTAAAAAATCCCAGATGTCTAATGGGAAGATGGTTGACATATATTTAGCATTTTCAGGAGAAGCCCCCACCTTCCTCCTGACCCCCTTCATAGCTCACATTGATATCACGTGCCATGGTTAATGGACACTTTCCTCCAAACAGTCCTGTGAATAGGCATCATCAACATTAATATCTCTACTTTACGGAGGAGGGAAACTGAGGCTGAGAGTTTAAACATCTTCTCTCAGGTAACAAACCTAGAAGAAGGATTTGAATCCAAGTCTTTTGATGTCAAATCCTGTGCTCTTCTCTTTTCCTTCGAAAATGCTATTGATGTCTTTTATTTTCATGTCATCCAATTTAACACTCCTCCCCCCTCCACATACCTTCCAGAGAACCACGGACTTATAACAAAGAACAAAAAAAAGAAAAAAATGTTTATCAAATCTATCCAACACGTGAACCAAGTTGGACATGGTATCTAGTGTTCCATATTCACAGTCCCCTATCTTAGTAATGCCCAAGCTCTCTTTAGAGCAGAGATCTTGTGCATCTTCTATCCCGTCTTCTCTTCTGTTTACAAATATACTCATGTCTTCCCTGTCCCACAAATAATATCTTGCTTTGGTCCCTGAAGTTTCTACCTCAGCTCCCTTTTCCCTTTCGTGTAGAAAAAGGAGTCAACATTTGCTACCTAAGTGCTTTATAAATGCTAGAAGGGAGGGTGTGTTTAAGGATAAAGGGGAGTGCCAGCTACAACAGTAAGGGGGTTATCACAGCAATGTGGATGAGGAGGAAGACAGTGAACCAAGTGAACAGACACATGATCTGGGAGACAGAAAACCCTGGGACCAGGTGCTTAACCTCTCCGAGTCCAGGCAGTTTTCTAAGGCTCTAAAGAGCTGGGCAGGGGTGGACCTGAATTGGTGGAGGAAGGTCCCCACCAAGAATGACCTATACTGAGGAGACCACAGTGCCAGGACCAAAAAGAAAAGAGCAAAGCTAGGTAAGGGACTAAACAAGAGCAGAGAGGATGGAATGGGTGGGAGAGGAGGAATGGACAGGACTTGGCATGATTGGATCCAATGGGAGATGTAGAGGAAGAGTCAAGGATACCTCCCAGGACTTGAGATTGACTGACAGGGATGATGGGGGTGTTATCAAAGTGAAGGGAGAGGCAGGTTTTGATAGGAAGGTGACGAATTCAACTTTGGACAGAAATGTGAAGGGCTGGTAGGCATCCGGGGGAGAGACCCCACAGGGAAGCCAACTCAGGAACTGTAATTGAACGATTGGCTGAGATTGTAACAGCATCTTCAAAAGGAGATAAAATGTGAGCATGTTCTTCTTGCCAAGACAACACAGGATGAATCTCACTGTGGTGGAGAGTACAGAATCTCAGCTTGTTGTCAGCAGGACTTGGGTTCAGATTCCACCTCTGACACTTACTAGGTGCCTGACCCTGGGCAAATAATTTAACTTCTCTGAGCCTCAGTTGCTCCAACTGTAAAATGAGGGGGCTAGACTACATGGTCTCCAAGGTCCCTTGAAGTTTTAAAACTATGGCTGTGGACCCAAATCTATTAACTTTGGCCCCCAAAAGTTGGGGCCAGAATAATAGAAGCAATCAACATGCTTTTGAACTGCATTTGAGGCAGCAAAATAAAAGACGCTCTGATTAAATGTGTGACTTCTGTTTTAACGCCTGATACAGACAGTCCTAGCTAAGACTCCTAGGAAACCTTGGTGCGGGGCAGATTTAGACGCGGCAATGCCTTGTTAATTTCCAGTTTGAGAGACAATCACTTTGAATTAAAGGCTTTGCACTATCCACCGTCTCACTGTGACTTTAGGAGATGAAGTCAAGAATCCCTCCATTGTCATGATTTCCTGTCCGTGAGGAGAAGCAGAGAATTCAAGGACTGTTATTTCCAATGATTCCCCTCTCCCCTCTCTCTGTCAGTCTGTCTGGTTCTCTCCCTCTCCTTTCCCTCAGTTTGGCAAAGAATCCTGGGTACTCCCACTCTACTCAAAGCCACTATCCAAGTCCAATGTCATGGTCAATAGATACACTTTTGATTTTATCATCAGAGTCAGCTTCCTAGGCAATAAAGGAACAGAATTAGAAACCTCTTTCAATGAACAATATCAAATACAAAAAGTTTTATTTGATCTACTTTCAGTACTCTGAACATCAGCCTGTATCTCCATTTAAAAATTCATGGGAATAGTCAAATAAGTGAGTCAATGTGATTCAGTGGACTTAATGTTCTCTGAGCTTCCTTGTAGCTTGATATCTAACCTAACTTCAAGTTAACTGCAGAGTTTTATCTGTAGTTTACCAAGTACAAGCTACATACCTTAGGGTCCGGGTTAGGATTCATGCAACAATAAATTCAAAAGTGAATTAACTTTCTAGGGGAGGGTGTTTCTTTTAGAGGACTGGAGGTAGCTTTTCCTCTGAGGGTATCATCTAACTCTAAGTAACTTGCTCATCGTGCATAAAATGTTGAGGAAGAGAAGACCCTGCCACCAGCAGGGTTACATTTTGTCCTTCATATGTCACCCATATACGTGCCTTAACACAGGAAAGCAAATGACTTTCTGGGGGAGGTTACATGAATGAGAAGAAAATATCTTTTTTCAGCGTTAAAAAATCAACTCATTCTGTAATTAATTTATTGACCAGAAGGTAGCTTCCTTTCAGCATTTTCCCCAGTAAACTAACTGATAGATGTAAAATTGTAGGTATATTTTTTCACATCAACATATGTGGTTCTATAATTAACATCAATATTTCTGGAAAATTTGGCTGGAAAAGATATGAGAGAATTGGAAAATGTATGGTAGATGGATTTGTCTGCACGTTTTCTTTTAAGCACTTAAGAAATACAGTTCAAAGGCAAGCCCTTTCTGAAAGTTGATGACTTTACTAATTTAAGTGGATGACAGTTTAACATTTATGGGTGACTATGAATGATAATAAACCCTCTGCTTTTTGAGAGGACAATTCAGCAGTTGAACTTGTGTTTTGAAAACACTGATTTGGACGTGGAAATTTATGTTTATTCATTTTCCTAGGCTTATGTCACTAAGGAGGGCCATGGTGGATATGAGCAAAATGCTTTGTGCGGTACCCAGTAGGAGGATTAGCTTTGCCTTCTTCGTACATTCTCTGCTTCAGTGAGATTGATGCCTGGAGTAACCCTCATATGTAGGGTCTTACTAGATATCAAACAACAGTAACAGGATTAGGCTTGCTCCAACATCTGCTCCAAATGGGGAGAGACGGTCCTTTCTATTGGTTAATTGAACTTGGTACCACTTGCGCCATTGTGAGATAAAGCACGTCGTGCCTCAATCTAGTGGGCTTTTAATAAATGCTTACTGAGGGAATGAATGAACGAATGAACGAACGAATGAATGAATGAATGAATGAATTCTAGCTGGACCACAAGGCTGCCATGCTTCAGATACTCCTATGGTTTCACCATGAAACTACAGTGTCCTGGGCTGAATCTCTAACCTGGTTAACACTTCTTATCTACCAAATTGAAGAGAACACTAACAAGTTCGTATTTCATTCTGATGGAGAGATTACTAATTCATGGAGGATTTTCTTTCCTCTTCCAGTGATTTTTGATTTTCCAGCTTTTGTCATGTCCAGTATTTAACAGAAATAAAAGTCACTCTCCTTTTTGTAACTTTGTTTTTTTCTTCTTCTCAGCACCATGTTATATTGGGCTCATTCCAAAAGATGGAAATAGTTTCTTTGGAAAATTGTATATTATTTTAATGAATATTAGTGCAATATGTACATTCAAATGACATAGCAATGCCCATTTCATATGGCAAAATTTTGAACCAATATTATTTTAAATTAAATGATATTATTTAAAAATGCCTTTTAGTGTAATCACTTTAGTATCTACATAGTCCAAATGGTACTTAGACCTTACTCACCTCCTAGGGCTTTTCTGAGTTGCACAAGAAAGGCTAGTTTAAACCCTGAGCATTTTAATTTTATTCCCAAATCTATATCACAATGAGAGATGCTGGTATCAACCTGTATTATAATGAGTAATGCTGGTGTATATGCTGTATTACAATGAGTGATCACTAGGAATTTGAAAGGTCTTAGAGACAAGGCACTGTGTTAGAAGCCAACCTAGCCATCCAATTAACAATGGTTGAGTGTGATTGGCCTTACTGTGCAGACGGCAATGGTTCAGGCAGCTATGAAAGGCTTTTCAGTAATGAGAAGGCAGTTTCTGCCCCAGAGTTATCCATTGTTCTTTGACAAATGCAACAAAAAATTCCTTGCTCGTCATCTTTATCACAAGGATGATGAAATGGAAGCTTCTAGAACACTAAGAAGCTAAACCCTATGAACAAAACAGGCCCATTTAAAAAATACAGTTAAGCGTGATCAAAGCCAGGTGAGAGGAACACACACACACACACACACACATACAGGTATACTCCCAATATGCACACTGAAGATCATTTCATCTCCATTTTCAAGTGCCTGTATTAATTCTGTCCACAGTATAACAAAATAGAGTTAAAAATGTTAATCCTTCATAGGCATATAGGGGGACTATGCAGCAGGGATTAAACCATTACAAAATAAAGAGCAGAGACAAAATGAAAGAGACCTGGGTTATCGATGATTCAGAATGATGGCAGTGCCCTGATGAGTCCCTGCAGGGTCTAGCTCCACAGCACCCTCACAGCAATGCCCTCTGTAGCAGCCCTTGGCAATCATGCAGCCTCTGCTGCTTGGGGGAACCCACATCTTTGCAGGGCAGCCCATTCTCCTTTGTGATTGAACTTTCCTTACATAGAACTGGTATCTGCCCTTCGGCAACTCTCACTCACTGTTCCTTCTTTGCCTCTTTGGGGCTGAGTGGCACAACATTAGTGCTTCATCCATATGGAAGCCTTTTGGATACTTAGAGACACCTACTGCATCTCTCTCAGACGTTTCTTCAGGCTCAACACCCTCAGTTCCTTCCACTGATCATTGCAGGGGATGGTGTCCAGCTCTCTCTCCATCTTGGTGGCCCTCCTCAGGGAGTGCTTCGGGGCTGTCCCCATCCTTCCCCAAAGGACAATCCTTCCCAGGACCCAGCCTGGCAGGACCAGCCTCTCCCCTGTTCTGGACACTAAGCCGCTCTGAACGAAGGGTCATCATTCCAGTTAACTCTCCTGGCCCAAGTCACCCACTGAGCTCATAGCTCACTCTGAGTCAATAGGTAAAGGTAATGTTCGTTCGCTTCCACTTATGGTGGATACAAGAACCATCAGGAGTGGAATTCAGTAATTTAAAAAAATTCCAAAGGCTTGAAGATGTATGAGAACATAAATAAAGCAGTCTACATCCATGAATGCCATTTTATGGTTGTCATATTAAGTATATATGCATACATACACACATATATGTACAGGGTGTCCCAAAAGCCTTAGTGCAGCTTTTGGGCTTACACCTGAACATACAAGTATACTAGTTGTGATCTTGGTCACTTGACCTGCCTACCTCAGTTTCCTCATCTGTAACATGGGGTTAATGATATAATAATAGCACCTACTTCCCAGAGTTTGTGAGGATAAAATGGGATAATATTTGTAAAGTGCTTTGCAGACCTTGAAGATCTATATAACTGCTGGTTTGGTGGATGGAGATTAGGGCTTGGAGACAGGAAGACTCATCTTCCTAAGTTCAAATCCAGCCTTAGATATTCACTAGCTGTGTGACCCTGGACAAGTCACTGAACTCTGTCTCAGTTTCCTCATCTATAAAATAAGCTGGAGAAGGAAATGACAAACCACTTTAGCATCTCTGCCAAGAAAAGCCCAAAGGGGGTCATGAAGAGTTGGATATGACTGAACAACAACAAATTATTACTGTTGTTGTTTTTATCTGGTAGTTGCTACCTTAGAGGAATTAGGGAGATGTAAGGAACTTGACCAGAGATTCATCTGGCCAATGAATGGCCTCCACGTGATTGCTTCTCGCTTACCAGGGAGCAGCAGGTTCAGCAGAAGGAAACAGGTGGAATCCTGGAGTCATAGGATCACTCATTGCTGGAAAGGGGCCTCTGAGACCATCTCGTCTGAACTCCTCATTTTACAGAAGTGGAAACTGAGGCCAAGAGAAGTGAGAGTGACAAGGAGGAGAGCTTTCTAGGGTTAATATTTTTGTCTTTTAGTGAAGAAAAATATTTGAGACTTTTTATCATAAACAGATGGTTTTCTTCTTTCTTTCCAGGGAGCCTAATTTCAAAGCTGTTTATGTACTTTATGGTATTTACATCTAAGCTGCCTCATAAAATGGAATTATGAAAAAGTATATATGTCAAGAGCATTTCCTGATGAAGTGGAATGATTATTTTCCGGAGTCTTGGCAAAGAAATGCTGGATTTTTCCTCCCTTCTGACTCTAATACTGCACAGTCTAACTTGCTCCATGCAAATGCTCCTGCCCTCTTTCTCCTGTTGTCTTTGTTCCTTCTATGCGCACACATACACACACGTATACTGAAATGTACACGTCTGTTGTCAGCTCCTCGAAGGCTGGGATTACTTCACTTTTGTCTTTGTATGGCTGGATGCCCGCAGGTACTTGAGCAGCGCTTGTGGTTGGATACTTACTATCTTTCATGATAGAACATAAGCTCTTTGAGGGAAGACGTGGCTTTGTTTTTGTTCTTCCATTCCCAGTAACCAGTAACCGATGTCTTGCTCATGGTAAGAATTTAAGAAATACTTGCTGATGAATTGATTGGCACATATGAACTCTGCAACAGAATGTAAGCAGGGATGGTTCTGTTGGGTGCCCAGCTCCTAACCCAGTGTCTGGCACACAGTAGGCACCTAATCCATGAAGGGGGATTGATTGGTCAATTGCCATTTCCTGGGCAGTTTTGCCCTTGGATCTTTAGCTTTGCCTTCCAGAAGGAAAGGATTCTCATATACAAGGACTAATGTCCTTAACAATATCTCCTAAGTCCATTGAACACAGCATTCAAGGGGCTGGCCTACAGCAGTGTTTGCAGAACCTGGGTCTTCTTCAAATATAATGCAGGGATGCTTAACCTGGGGTCTGTGAACTTGATTTAAAAAAAATTGATAACTATTCCAATATAATTGGTTTTTTTGTTAATCCTGTGTCTTAATTTATGCATCTAAAATATTATGTTGAGAAGGGCTCCCTAGGCTTCACAGATTGCCAAAGGGGCCTGGCACATCAGAAGCATGAGGAACTCCAGGAATAAAGTAGAGGGGCCTCCTCTGGCAAGGTGGAAGGAGTGATGTACAATGCAAACTCAAAGTGATTTCACATTGCCCTGGTGAATCACCACCTTATTGATCCTGAAATCTATAAATGAATGGACATGTACCATTGGAGAAGGGAGGTGACTCCCACAGGCCCACTAAGGAGCCATTTCCTGATGTCTGACCCCCCCCCCCCCCATTTGGACAGGCACCAATGAAGGGCAGAGGATTTATGCCAGCAAATTTCATGAGTGATTCTTAGCTCATCCCCTGCTATCATTCCCTGCATACTGAAATAATAATAACGAACATTTATATAGCACTTATTATGGGCCAGGCACTGTGTTAAATGCTTTAATAATTATTTACTCATTTGAACCGACCACTTCTGTCCTCCCAAATCTCCCCTTCTCTGAACTCTGTGGGTACTGTAATCAACCAGACAATTTAGTTCTGATTTTAAATGGTCCTAAATCAATAACCCTGGGAAATAGGTACTATTGTTATTCCCATTTTACAGATGAGGAAACTGAGGCAAACAGAAGTAACATGATTTTTTCAGGGTGACCCAGTAAGATCCGAGCCAGATTTGAATTCAGCTCTTCTAGATTCCAGGCCCAGTGCTCTTTGCTCTATCCATTGAGCCACCCAGCTTCCCCAGTCACCCTAAGAATGGCTTGATGCCCGCAGGTACTTGAGCAACACTTGTGGATGGATACTTACTATCTTTCATGATAGAACATAAGCTCTTTGAGGGAAGAATCTTCCTTCTGAGTGTTTCTTATCCATTTTTGCTGTCTTCATTCTCACTGCATCCACCCCAGTTGAGGCCTCCATCATCGCCTGATGCCTGGACCACAGCTAGTGCCTCCCCATGGAATCCCATCCCATGTCTCCTCCCTGCCCTGATGCTCCCTGATGCGACCTTTAGGTCACATGCCCTGCTTCTGCATCACCCTCATTTGCCTACAACACTTGAACAACCCTTCACTGTACTGAATGTTGGTTAAGGGAGCCAAAATGTCGGTTCTTTCCATTGTGCTAAAGAGGAAGAAGCCATGATTCTGGAATCAGAGGCGCTGAGTTCAAATCCCACTTCTCATGATTACTCCTTATACAAACTTGGGCAAGTCACTGACCTTTCCCTGGGACTCAGCTTCCTCCTAAGTTGAAGTGAGGGATTGAAAGAGGTGCCCCAAGGCCTCTTTCAGTCCTAACGAAGGATAAACAACAACATGATCCTATGGTACTAACTCACTTCACCTTTGAGCCTCAGTTTCCT
Organism: Vombatus ursinus; assembly: GCF_900497805.2. Classification (NCBI taxonomy): domain Eukaryota; kingdom Metazoa; phylum Chordata; class Mammalia; order Diprotodontia; family Vombatidae; genus Vombatus; species Vombatus ursinus. The sequence goes on from NW_020952679.1 coordinate 3,664,138, forward strand.
CATCTGTAATTTGAGGGGGCCAGACCAGATGGTCTCTGCCCACTCTAACCCTTTTGTCCTACAGGCCAATGCTGCGTGGCCCCCTGATAGGATTGCAGTAGACATTAAGAAGCTGTAGGGTAGGGTTGACTATAAGGTCCCTCCCAACTCTGAGATTCTAGGCTTTGTGTTTAAACTCTTCTGCCCCGGGGGATGGACTCCATGCCTTGACCTCATCCCACCAATTCAATGGGGGCAGGGAGGTGGCACCATAATGCACAGAGCGGGCCAGCTCCGACCACTTCTGTCCTCCTAGATCTCCCCTTCTCTGAACTCGGTGGGTACTGTAATCAACCAGACAATTTAGTTCTGATTTTAAATGGTCCTAAAGCATTTGCATAATTTGCTGGGAGGAAGAGAGAGAGATTATTTGAAAAAGGGGGGAACCTGTGGGGGGTCAGGGAAGGTCTCCTAATGGTTTGAAAATATAATTTTTATTCTCTACTTTCTGGTTCTCAGCTTATTGCTATTAGAAGGTTCATACCCCCGGACAAATATATTGAAAAGAGTTAGATACATGGATTCCTTTGGTGAATGGGGAGGGAGAAGGCTCCTATTTAGAAAACTATGAATAATTCTGAGCAAAGTAATCAGCAAGTCTGTTTTATATGCCAGGCACCGTGCTGGGAGATGGGGCTGCCAGGACAAGAACGAAACAAGCCTGCCTTCAAGGTGGAGGCAGGGTGGTGCAGTAGCTAGAGTCACAAAGAACACACTTAAAATCCTTCCTTGGACGCTTTCTAACTGTGTGATCCTTACCTACTTGGGCCTCAATTTCCCTATCTGTAAAATGTCAGACCTTGATGACCTCTAAGGTCCCTTCCAGCTCTGTGGTCTAGAATCCTATGAAGTCACTTCAGCAGCCTGAGCCTCGATTTTCTCATCTGTAAAATGGATCAGTTGGATTGGGTGGCCTTGAAGGTCGCTTTCAGTTCTAAAGCAATGATTCCCCTATGACCTGCCACTCTGCTAACTATAGAGGCTGAATGCATACGTTAGGGGATGACAAATGATCCCAGAGACAGTCTAGTGACCCAAGAGGATATAATCTCTTTTGGAGAGTGAAGCGCCCAGTAATTCTTCGGAGCTCTCTTGTTGGGAGACAGGTTGGCCCACACGGCCTCTTTCGTCCTTCCGGCTTTTGGTCCAGGAACTTATTATGATCCTAGACTTGCTCTGCTCGGTCCCAGAGGAAGAGAAATGGGAAGAAGCTGCTGAGAGGTAGACTGAGAACTGATGTAAGGAAGAACTTCCTGATTGATAGTTTCCCCCCAATTTTCACAAATGCCCATCCCTGGAGTTTTACAAGCAAAGGCTGGATTTGATCGGGGGCTGTGGTTTCTGGTTGGACCAGCGGTCTTGAAAGTCCCTTCTGAAATTCTAAATAATATAGATTAAGATTAATTTAATAATTTTTCAAAGTTAAGAAGAATGGAGTCATGAAGCAAAGCAGATGTTTATCCATGATCCATGAGCGAATATTCCAACATCTGAAACGGAGGCTATAAAATTGGGGGCATTAAGAAGCCCAGCACCTTTTTATCTGACAGGTTTCCTTAAATGTGGCCCAGTAAGTTTCATTGCTGGTGAAAAGTTCTTTCTGAGCTTTCAGAAGCTACGTTTTCAAAAAAGATGACTTACTGCTTTCTTATTTTTATTAGGATGCAATGATGAATCTTCCTGCTTAAAGATTAGTAGTCAGATGCTCATATGGTTAGAACAGTGTTAGGTTAATGGCTCTGTTCTCCTTTACCTCCATATGCAATTTTAATTAAACCTAATGGGATTAGGGAAACTGGAAAGGAAGAATAAATGAAATTTCATTATTTAAGGCTTACTCAATACAATGCAGTAATATCTCTATCTTTCCTAACCAAGAAAACAGGGTTATACATTTTGAGCAGAAAGGGACCTTACAGGCTCCCAACACCCTTATTTGACAGATGAGGACAATAGGGCGACGCAGCCAGAAACTTCACAAACCATAGATTTGGAGCTGGAATGGACCTTGGAGACCATTGGGTCTAATCTTCCCATTTCATAGCAAAGGAAACTGAAGCAGAGAGCACACAAGTTATTTGTTCAAGTGCGCATAGGTAAGCAAATCATGGAGTCAGGATTTGAACTCAGATAATTCTCAGTATTTAGAGCTAGAAAGGACCTAAGGAATCAGCAAGCCATCTATCCCTCTTCCCATTTTCCATAGGGGGAGCCTGAGGCCCACCACAGTAAACTGACTTGCCCAAGGTCATGTTCCTAGTAAGTAGCAGAGCAAGGATTTGAACTCAGGCCCTATGCCTCCAGGGTCAGCACTCTCTCCATATTACTGAGCACACCTCTTCATCAGAAGCTTCAGTGATATTTCTGAACCGCCCCCAGACCTGGGCCCCCTCAAAGCAGACGGCATGGATAAGGAGGGACAATGAGACCCTTGAAGTAATTTTCCCATACTATCTCCCCTCAAAGGCATTCTAGCATCAAGACCAGTAGAGTAGATTACATGGTGTGATTTAGGGGCTCCTTTGCCTTCCACCACCCATATTTACTTTTTTTCTGATGTCTAAAATCCCATTCAGGAAGGGAAAAGGGGGAGAGACGTTTTTCCTCCACACCTGGAGAGAATAAAGTGTTCAGATGAGCTAAGGCCACAATTATAAAGCCCAGATGTGCTTCATTAAAGGCTAGCCGGTCAGCAATAGAAGACTCCTCAGGTCCCAGAGGCGTGAGACAAAGGAAGGGGTGAAGAGAGCATGAAGACATGGGGGGACTTTACAGGGGAGTGGAAGAGGGACACAAAGGAGGGGGAAAGGGAGGTGAAGCTGTGGTTAGAGGGGAGAGCTGACAAATTGCTGACTTCACAACTCTGCCTATGGCTGGCCTGGCTCACCTTGACTTTGGGACTAGACCAATGAAAGCTCAGGAATGGAGCAGGACTGGTCCAACGAGATTCCCTTTTCTTTTGCTTGTTCTTTAAATGACTCTTGATGAATCTCGCTGTACTTAGAATCACAGAATTGTCAAAACTTGTCCTGGGATGTGTGAGTAAAAAGACTTTTCAAATATAATTTGAAATGTTTTTCTTTGGTTTTAAGGCAAACAAACCAAGGCAGTGATGGTCTGCTCGGTGAACCTGGAGTTCTCCAAACCACTGACCTCAGGAATCCCATTTTAGAGTGGACTGTGTCAATTTCAGCCTCACCTTTTTTTCCTTCTTCTTCTTTGCTTTTCTTGGGACTTCCTTTTCTCGGTCCACAGCTAATTTTAGATTCTTCAGTTCCTGTCTCATCAGCTCATCCACCTAGGCGGAGACACATTGATAAATCAGTTTACGGCCATTTAGAGTGGGATGGACAATTTCGGTGGGTGATTCTTAGTCCAACAATTGTTAACAGGATCAACGGGCTTTAAGGCATGGGGAACTTTCAATATCCAGGGTCACAGGGTCATGGCTTTAGACATGGAAGGGACCTTGGAGTCTGTTGAGTCAAAGTCTTGCATTTGACATCTATGGAAACTGAGGCATAGAGCAGCAGCTTGGTCACGGGAATAGTAGCTATCAAAGGCAATATTTGAACCCGAATTATCCGGTGCCATCAGAAGTATCTTCGTTTTAAACATTTTTGCCTACTGAATGTACTGAATCTGGAGATCCTGATAAACTTTTAAACATAACTGAGGTGTCCGTGTTAATCATTAAAAACCAAACTCGTCATTGTCATTGATAACAACGCACCTGAACTCTGATCTCTGATTCCAGTTCTTTCCTCTTCTCTTCTTTGATCATCTCTGGGTCATAATCCTGGAGGAAATTCCAGGACTCATCTATGTCCCTCCAGAGTCCTGTACCACAGCAGGACAGAAAAAGGGCAAATCAGAAAGGCTACCGATTTTCTCCCAAATAATTGCTAGCCTTTATATGATACTTTAGGATTTGTAAAGCACTTTATAAATAGCTCATTTATCCTTACAACAACCCTGGGAGGCAGGTGCTGTTAACAAAGGTGAATGGGAGAAGGGTTGGGTCACAAAATACAGCTAAGACTTGCTATTCCAAGACCTAACAACTGGCAAGACAGAAAACAACATGGAGTTGTTCGTTGACAAATTGACTCAGCAGAAAGTTCAACATATTTTGGTTAAGGACCTACTATGTGCCAGATACGGTGCTAGACACTGGGAATGAAAAAACCCTCTTGAATGAGACTGGGATTTTTTTTTTCCTAAAAATCACCGCCCACCCCTCCACATACACACACGAAAAACTAAGGGGACCTGGAAGAATGCCCATCCTTCAGGCTCTGACAAGCAGTCAGGTGCGTAGAGGTTCTACACATAGAGGTCATCTAGTCAGTCCTTGTTTTACAGATGAGGAAACTGACACCAAGAAAGGTTAAATGGGAAAGGTCACACAGGTAGTACATAATAGGGCAGCATTCAGACCTAGCTCTACCTTTCCTAATGCTCTCAGTCCCTAGCGCCTTCCAGACAGAATTTCCTTGTAATCATTTTGCACATACTTTCCATTTGCTTATTTTGTTATCCCTGATAGAACGTTAGCTTCTGGAGGGAAGTGACTGGTTTAATTTTGCCCTTGTAATCCTAGTGCCTCGAAGAGTGCCTGGGACGTGAACTGGAACCATGACTGCATCCGTCTAGGGAACTCTTGGTGAGGAAAGACCCTCTACCAAAGTAGCATTACCACCGAATTGTGGACTGGTCATCTGAAAATTGACAAGGACACTCAGAGGTTAAGTGCCTTGGAAGAGGGCACTGTGGCTTAGTGGACAGAGCAGTTGACTTGGAGTCAGGAAGACTTGAGTTCCAATCCTGACTCAGATGCTGTGTGACCCTGGACAACCACTAAACCTCTCTGTGTCCACCTGTAAAATAAGGGGGTTGCACGTGGTGTCCTCCAAGCTCTCAACTCTCCAGGGTCACACAGTCAGCATGTGACAGGGTCAAGATCTGAGCCTGACCTGAAATCTGTGAATTTCCACTGTTCCAGGCTGTCTCTCATAACCCCAAACTGAAAACTCACATTACATTCAGGGTGCCACCATCTAACACAGGGTCCCATGGCCATCAAGCCCCCATTTCTGGAACAGCTTGTAGCCCATAGTCTTTAAGAGACGTATGCCAGCAATGGTATAAAATATGGTACAGAATAAAGAGCCCTGGATTGGGTGTCGGAGTTCCTGGTAGCTAATCCTGGTTCAGCAAGTCATACTACTTGTAATGTAACCTCTGTGGGCCTCAGTTTCCTCATCTGTAAAATGAGAGAATTGGACCAGATGACCTCTGCTGTAAGCCTATGCTCCTGTGATCCCATTTGGCATGCTGGGGGACATCCATACAGAAGCTGTCCATGTAGGCAAGAGGCAGATGGAATGCATAACCCAGAGCAGGATCTTCCGCCTTTCTCCAGGTGGAGGGAAGCTGTGTCGGAAGGGCCGCCAGATGGCCTCTGTTATTGGTTCTATTTGTCTTTGTCCACCTCTATGGCTTCAATTAACCCTAATGAAATAAAGGAATGTAAACTATAGAGAGGAGTAAACAAACTTGGCTCAGCTCAGGGTGGCTTGATCCCATACAGCTCAGCACAATCTCTACCATGAAGAAAGTGAATTCTGAGGACCTACATCTTCCAATGAAGGCTGGGTGTGAGGTGTGGGCACAGCCATCAACCAAAGGAAAATGACCTTCAAGCCATTCTGAAAACGTGGGCTTGGTGGTACTTGTGGTTGGTGGAATATTACAATACAGTGTAAACAGATGTGGCCAGCAATCTGAGCAGAGGAGGAGGAGAAGGAGGAGGAAGAAGAAAAGGAGAAAAGGGGGTAGGAGAAAGTTAGGGGAGGAGGAGGAAGAGAAAAGCAGAAGAGGAGGAAAGGACATTCTGAAAACTAAGCATGTGGTTGGGGAATCTTCACAGGACAAAGTCCTATATTCCATAAAAACCCAGGGGGTTACCACTGGAAGAAGGGGGCTTCCAGAGCAAAGGAGGAGATGGACAGGAAATGCCATGTCATTATTAATCCCACTGAAAAGAAGTTTGTGCTTTACAGAAATTGGTTTCCTAGTCAACTTTCCTATGCATGTATCTCTTTTTTTTTTAAACAAAGGATATTATACATTTCTCCAGAATCAAATTGCAAAGTAGCCATCAGACCTCTACAAGTATCTTAGTAGAGATTTAAAAATTCCAGCCCTCAACAGGTGGAAAAAATTTTTGACACAGGTCCTTCACCCCTTGGGCAGTCTGGCCAAGCCTAGAGACCCCCTCTTAGAGTCATGTATTTAGATGCACAAAATAAAATACATAAGATAAGAAAGGAAATCAATTCTACTGAAATGTAGTGATCAAAATATTTTTTATTTTTGTTTTGTTTTTGGGCAATGGGGGTTAAGTGACTTGCCCAGGGTCCCACAGCTAGTAAGTGTTATGTGTCTGAGGCTGGATTTGAACTCAGGTCCTCCTGAATCCAGGGCCGGTGCTCTATCCACTGTGCCACCTAGCCGTCCCCTCCAAATATTTTTTAAAAAAGTTCACAGACCCAAGTGCAGAACATTTGTCTTAGAACAAAAATTTGGAGTCACTTAAGATGTCCCTGAAGTCTCAGTGTAAAGCCCAGTCTAAAGCTATTTAAGCATTCATAAACAGCAATGAAAGCTATTGAAGCTTAATCATTAAGCTTTAATCTGAACAGACTTTAAGCTATCAAAGTTTAAAATCACACTAAGACTTTGGGGACACCCTGTCTAGAACACCTGGACAGAACTTTGGACACATCCACTGTGGAAAACAAAAACGCTTCTAACATAACAGCTGCCGCTGAATACCTCACATAGAAAGGGACAGAGGGCATTTGCATTTTCTTTTTCAGATGTGGGGTTGGCCTAATACCAACAATTCACACACACTTAATAAGCTTCTTGAAGTTGCCAAAGCACTCTCCTCAAAATGGCCCCACGAAGTAGGTAGCACATTTCTAGATGCAGAAGCCAAGGCTCAGATAGATTAAGGGACTTGTTCATGCTCAAGGCAGGAAGGGTTGGAGCCGGAATTCGAACCTAGGTCACTATGCTCTAGGTCTAGCACTCTGTCCAGTAGCCATGATGGTCTGAGTCTTCCTGGCTCCAAGGGCAGGGCCTGATCCACTAAGTCATATTAGGTAGGGCAGGAGCAGGGGGTGATGGCGATGTCGAGGGAAGGTTTGGTGTCGAGTGAGATGGAGGAGACTGAGCATGTTTGTCGGTGGAAGCAAAGGAACCAGGAAGGTCGAACATTTGAGAGGAGCCTGGAGAAGGAATCCAAGCAAAAGGAAGAGAAGGACGGAACTGGAGCGTCCCCACGAGCCTGGCCTGGCCTTCACTGCTGCGTCCTCTGCTGCTCTGGGGGCTACAGAAGAGCCTGCCCACTCATGGCCCTGCCCGGGGAGCTATGAGAATAACTTTCACACATGCCCCTCCACGCCCACCACCCCCAAATATGCCCAGAGGTCTAGGGGAGCAGCTAAGAGCAGACTTAGGAGTGAGTAAAATCCAGCTCAGGCCCAGTTAGGACGTGGAATCCACCCAGGCTAGGGTTCATGTGGGGCCCCAGTGCTGAGGGACCCTGCTGGCCTTTCTTTGGTGTGAGAATCCTTGAGACAAAAGATTACATGGAGGGGAGGAGATAAACAGCAAGAAATGATGCCTCTTAAGGTAACAAGGAACATACAATAAAGTTATAAATGAACTTTTGACACCCCTCAAGTTATAAATGAACTTTTATCATCCCTACATTTTGAATGTTCAAAATTCTTTTCCTAAATGAGGACTTAACACAGTATGTGCACATAGTAGGTGCTTAATACTGATTGTTGTAGCATAAAATGTGGAACTAAAGATTACATGTATCATTGGTAAATATAGAGCTATACATCACAGGTACAGCCCCTATCCCTACATCTATATGTGCATATGCATCATACCTGTGTGTATACATGTATATGTATACATGTACATGTATATTTATATTTATCCATCCATCCATCCATCCATCTATCTATCCATCTAGCTAGATGTATGACCCTGGGCAAATCATGCTCTATGTCTCAGTTTCTTATCTGTCAAATGAGGGAATCCAAGATTCCTTCTAGTTCAAAATCTGTGCTCCTGGGATCTATTTTGCTATTTAGTCATTTTTCAATCGTATCTGACTCTTTGTGACCCCATTTGGAGTTTTCTTGGAAAAGATACGGGAGCGGTTTGCCATTTCCTTTCTAGCTCATTCTACAGATGAGGAAACTGAGGCAAACAGGGTGAAATGACTTGCCCAGGATCACACAGCTAAGTAAAGTGTCTGAGGCTGGATTTGAACTCAGGTCTTCCTGACTCCAGGCCTGGTGCTCTATCTACTGCACCTCCCAGCTACCCTGGGATCTATGTATTTTGCCACCTGCTGGACCAATAATTTCATTGGTGAAGGGAACTTCTTGGGAGGAAATCCTCTAGGCACTTTCTCCTTCCCTTACGGTCTCAGAGAGTTGCCTGATATCCGGAGGCACTGAGTGACTGGATGGATAATCAAACTCATAAATCCTTCAATATTGACCTTTTAGTCCCAGAGAACAGAGATTAAGAGTTGTGTCAGATCAGCGACCAATTAAGACAGAGCTTTTGGTTGGTTTTGTCAAGCCAAATATTATTTTCTTAATAACATGTCTGAAATGTACGTCAACTGAAATTCTGGAATAGTTAATCTGCTCCTTTAGATAGAATTGCAGCAATTATAAATGCTTTTTTTCACAAGTTATATTTAAATCTGTAAGTTTTTTTTTTATCCCCTTGAAATTAATTAGAACACGGGTAAATGTTTTTATATTATGTGTTGCTTGTTACTAATAACTCCTTTCTCTTTAACAACTTGACTTGGCATTACTGCGGAATTTAACACAAATAGAAACATATTTGACCTAACCATTGCATGAATTCTGAATTATTCAAAGTGGCTGGACTGTCTATATCCTGTGACCCAGAGATTCCATGGCTAGGCACGTGGAATCACACAGAAGTCAATGGCCAAAAGAAAGCTTCCATATTCACCAAAATATTTGAGGCAGTTTTTTTTTTGGTGGTAGCAAAGATGTGGAAACAAGTAGATGCCCGAAAACTAGGGAATCAATAAACAAGTTTTGCTGCGTGAATGAATATTGCTGGGTTGGTAGAAATAACGTATCAATCAGCAAGCATTTATTAAGGACCTACTATGTGCTCTGCACTGTTAGGGGTTAGAGATACAAGCACAAACAACGAAACAATATCTATTCACAAGGAGCTTATGTTCTAATGGGGACAAATACATGTAACACATACACAGAATAAACATGAAATTGAAAAGTACTGCTTTATACAAAGTCGTTAAACACAAGGTAGTTTGGAGTGGGGAGAGGATCAGGAAAGAGGATGGTGTCCGAGCTGCATCTTAAAGGACGAGCAGGAATCCTTGAGGTGGGGGTAAAGTGTTGGCGAGTGCACTCCAGGTGCAGCGGGCAGCCAGGACACAAAACGGGGCGGGAGAGAGGGCGCTGTGTAGGAGGGATGACGAGAAGGCCATTTTGGAACAATTTCCAATGACGCTAAAAGGCAGGCTGGGGCCAGGGTTTAGAGGATGAACAGAAGGGTCTGTGTTTTATACCAGAGGCAGCAGAAAGTCCCCGGAGTTGTGTGAGTAGAAGGACCAGACCTCACTTAAGGAAAACAGTGTGGAGCAGGGATGGATAGGAAGAGGGAGGAGAGACGCTGGGCCAGGAGACCAATCAGGAGGCTGCTGCCGGAATCCAGGTGAGGTTTAGGGAGAGTTGAACTCAGCTATGGCCGGACTGGATGGGAGAGATGTGAACAAAGTGGAAACTGAAGGTTTTGAATAAACGGATGTAGGGGAAAACTTAGGATAACCGGGGCAGAGTGAAGTGAGAAGAACCCAGAAATCATAAGCACAATGACAAAACCAATGTACGTGAAAATATCCACAGGAAACTGAAATGATCAAGCTTGGCCTCAAATAAATTAATCATAGTTAGCATTTATACGGCTCTTTATAAGCGCCTAAGTTTGTCTCACACTAATTCTCAGAGGTAGATGTCGTTATTATATTATTATCCCCATTTTACAGATGAGAAAGCTGAGGCAGAATAAGGTTAAGTGACTTGCCCAAGGTCATACAACTAGTAAGTATCTAAGACGAGATCTGGACCGAGGTCTTCCCAACTCTAGGTCTAGAACTCTAGCCACCTCATTAAAGATATGAGAAGGCACCTCCCCACCTTTTTGTAGATGTGGAAGGCTTCAGGTGAGGAATAATAATATAGCTAACACTTAAATAGCACTTATTATGTGCCAGGCACTATGCTAAGCACTTTACAATTATTATCTCACTTGATTCTCAAAACAGGAGGGAGGTGCTCTCATTATCCCCTTTTTATAGATGAGTAAACTGAGGTAAACAGGATTAAATGACTTGTTCAGAGTCACACAACTAGTTAAGTGTCTGAGGCTAGATTTGAACTCAGGTCTTCCTGACTCCAGACACAGGGCTCTCTATTCACTGCATCACCCAGCTGCTTCATAAAAGACAGGAGAAGGCACCTCCCTACCTTTCTGTAGAGTTGGAGGGCTATGGGTATGGAATTCTGCATGAAACAGCAGACTTTTCTGCTATGTTGGTTAGTTTTTCTGAAATATTTCCCTTCCTTTTTAGTTATGAGGAATGGATGGCTCTCCAGGAGGGAAGGAGGGGTACAGCGGTAAACATAGATAATATTAAAAGAGAGGTGATCAATAAAATTTTTTATAAGACAAAACTTAACCACTACATGAAAATACTTTAAAGCAAAAGTCTTTGCTTTCTTAGGAAAGCCATATATTTTTCTACATGGATAAATTAACCAAAAGGAGGGAAAGCATCCATTTTTTAACACTATGATGAAGGGCAAATGAACAGAGAGAGACTCTTTGACAGGATTTTTTTTTTTTGCTTATCAATATTTATATTGAAAAGTGCCCCATATAATTCCACCAGTCTTCTCCAGGTTGGCAGGCTTTATACACCAAGCAGCTACTGGCAGTATTTGCTAATTTCAATTAGAGGTAATTTAAACTGATGCTTTCTTTGGGAGTTTTTCATCTTAAACCCTTCTCCGGAGCCTCTAGGGGTTCTCCTGGCACTTACAAATTCAGGAATCAAAATTTTAGCCATCATAGGACACCGGGAAGCTTACTGGCAGTGTCTTTTTTTTTTTTTAACATAGATAATGATTGCCCAACCTTCTCTTACATTTGAGCATTTGCCCTTATCCTAATAATGTTTAAAAGTAGGTAATGGCAGTTTCACGTTTTCTTTCAGGTCTGAATTTCTCTGTTCTAAACTCAAAAGGCTAAAAGAAAGGGGAGAAAGAGGAGCTTTGATTATAGGGGAAGGACCTTGAGGAAAAGGCCTTCGTTTCTTTAAATTACTGCAGCCCCGTCAAAGGATGTGACCCATGCCATTCTACACACAGAAGGGGGAGTCTTGACTGAGCTCATTAAAAGTGACCCCCTCCGGGGCTTCCCTAGCCTGGAATTTCCGCCTTGAGGAAAAGACATGTTCTAGAGGCAGCATTAGAATTTTAAGCTTTCCGGGATCAGTCACTGGGCTGGCCAACCAGAGTCTAAAACCACAGTATTTGAAAAAACAAAAACAAAAACAAAAACTTAAACCTTATATTTTCTCTTTCCCTTAAAAAAATCTTTTTATCTTATAAATCGCTCCCCCCTCTCACACATTGGATTTTAGGAAAACAACCCAGTAGCTAAGTGGTTTTAATAACACAAAACAAATGCTGATTATTATTATTTTAAATTGACCACAAGTCTACCAGAGATTTAAAATGGTTTTGAAACAATAATTACAACTTTTAAAAATGTTTTCAAAAGAAGTCTGAATGTGAGGTAATGGAAATTTCCCTTTCAAATTTAGAGTCAAAGGACCTGAGTTCAAATGCTGATTCTGTCACTTACTGTCTCTGTTTGCTCTTCTGAGCCTCAGTTTCTTCGTTTGTAAAAAGATGGGTTTGGGGCCAGCAGCTATTCAGATATTTGAAGCTAGCTCTCCTGCTCCACCCAAGTTTTCTCTTCTCTAAGCTAATCAATCTCAGAAAGCCTCATGGGCCCCAAGGCTCCTGGAGGGCGGGGACCACTTCTTGCTTTCCTGTAGCCCCTGTGATCCCATGCGTCCAATCAGAGTCCATTGGATGGGTACTGGGTGAATGGTAGGGCTGGTCCAAGGGATGCTCTAGCCCTGACCTTGAACCCCAGGCCAGTATACCAGGCAGGTCTTCGATAAATTTGTGAACTCGGACTCCATCTTTGTTTGACTGGGTATCTCGTTATCTCAACGGTTCTGGAGTCTGGGAACGTGGACTAGAATTGCCTCCCAGAAGGGATTGATGAGGAAGCGCCCCCCCCCCCTTTATTTTGGGTGGGACAGAACGAGTCCCACAGGATGGGCAGGATTAGTTGGTTGTGATTGGCAATGCAGGCAGTCACTTTTACCCCAAGCCAGCCGTCTTTCCCACTTCCTCAGTACTGCAGAGGGCTCTGCCATCTTTCAAATGGCGAGGCTCACAATCCCCAATATCTTTAACTTGCCACTCTCCCTCTGCGTCTCCCTCACTCTATAATCCAATCAGTCACCAAAGCTTGCTGCTTCTACCTCCACAGTATCATTCTCTGTACTCACACAGCCTCTGCCCTGGCTGTGGCTCTCATCACTTCTTCCCTGGATGACTCCAAGTGGTTCCCATATGACCTCCCTGCCTCAAGCCTCCCCTCTGTTCCAGTTCATACCCCACACAGCTATCAAAGTGACTTTCCTAAAGCACAAGTCTATGCATGTCACTCCCTTCTTCTACAACTGTCAATAACTCCCTATTAGCTCTAAGGCCCAACACTGTGTCATCTTTTTCTGCTGCTTCTAAAAATGCCTACTGGTTTTTGTTTTATAATGTACATAATTATTAGTATGGTCATTTTATAATTTACAAATAAATAAATGAGCAAATCTTAGGGGGTACAGGATCAAATGTTTGGAGACTGCTGATTTAGTCGAACCTTCTCATTTGACAGATGAGGAAGTTGAGACCCGAAGATGTTGAGCATAAGAGCGTAGATTTGGAGCTGTGAGGGACTTTGGAAGTCAACTAGTTCTTTGTAAAGATGAGGAAACTGAGGCTCAGGAAAGTGACTCACCCAAGGTCACACAGGTAGCAAGAATCCAAGGTGGAGTCCGAGCTCTTTATAGGACCCTGTGATCACGGCTTTAGAGCTGGAAGGGACATCAGAGACTGGTCCAACCCCATTTTACATATGAGGAAACTGAGGCCCTTGGAGGTTAAGTGACTTGCTCAGGGTCAATTGATAAGAAGAATCAGAGGCAAGATTTGAACCCAGGTCCTCTGACTCCCTAGCCAGCGCCCTTCCTGCATTCAGACTTTAAGGTCCTATGGGCAGTAAATAGGAGAGCCAAATCCTAGGATTCCGATTTTATTTGAATGCTTTCCCCAAAGAAATCAAAGCCCCTTTTATATATCCTCATGTTAAAAATCACCCAAACACAGCTTTGACACGAGGATTAAAATGCTGATCCACGGCTACCATCTTACGGCGCCTCCAGTCCCCAGAAGCAATAACAAGATGAAAAGAGAGAGGTCAGATGTATGAGGGTTTTTTTTTCCATTTTCCTGGAGAGACTGTTAGGTTTTTGCTGATTTGATTTCTCCTTCCCCTGGGGGTTGTTGCTTTTCATGGGTCTTTTTAGTGCACACATAATGTTGCTACTATTAGGGGGTCCATTTGACCATTTAACATGGTAAAAAACTGCTACTTAGAACAGATGAGATCAGTGTAGAAAATCAGACATGATTTTTTTTCTACCAAGATATATTTGCTGCTTATGCAAAGGTGCCTTTTTTTAGTGAAAAGTATTTAAAATTGCTAAGTTGTGTTTTTTTTTCCTATAAGCAAGTGGGCTTATTATAGAAGGCCCACCCCAAAGAGATCGTCCCCTTGAAAGAAAGAGTGAAGTAGAAAGCATAGCCCTGGCCCCAGCCCAGAGAACACCACTAAGAAAGAATCATCATCATGGGGGAAAATGTCTAGGACTATTGTTTGGGAGGACACAGAAATGGGGTGATAAATCAGGACTGCTCTGAGAATGAACTAGGAAAACCTCACCATCCCCCATCCCTCACCCCCTTCTACATTGCTGAACTCTGGGCACTTGGGAGGAAAGTTGGCATTAACTCTGCCTTCAAACAGGGTGTCTCAAGTTCTTTCAAAAAGGCCAAGCTGAGCTCTCTGCTAAATTTAGCCCATTGGAGCTCATTCGCGTGTATGGATTTATGGTGCTCTGCATCTGCTTTCGAGTGGCATTTTAAAACATTCACTTGCTTACTATCAGCTGTCAATTTAAAGCACTAACTGACATTGTTCAAGGTCCCAGCTGTGGATCCAGCTGTGTTCCTAGCAATGGTATCCTTGGAGAAAGGATTCTAGTCTTTGGTCAAATGTATAAGCATCAAGCGTGCTGATACCCAAAGTTCCACCTGTCAAAGCTTCAGGCTTTTGGATCAAGCTTCTATTTCTAGTTTAAATACATCTCGTTGCCTCCTCGGAGGCATTATCAGACACTGACACCTTAGTGAACATAAAGGTTCTGAAAGCAGATTCTAGAGCCGGCAGGGGGCATCATCTGAATTTTCTAGGAGAGGAGACCGTGCCGCGTCGCCCAGGGGACCCGTCATAATTTAGAACCAGCCTTGTCTCTACCTCAAGTCATAGAACCATAGATTTGGAGCAAGGTGGAGCCTCAGAAACCATCTAGCCCAACCCCCTAATTTTCCAGATAGGAAAGCTGAGGCTCCAGCCATTTGGACAGGCCCTGCTTACCGCAGTACCACGAAGCCTCCAGCTTTCTTTCAGCCCAAGCTCTAGTCCTGTGCTTCCAACTTCCTACCCATTCATTTGAATATTATAACATCTTCCACTAAAGGCAGCCAGGTGGAGCAGTAGATAGAGCGTTGGGCTTGAAGTCAGGAAAACCCGAGTTCAAATCCTGCCTTAGACACTTACTTAGCTCTATGACCCATGGTGGGTCACCCAACCTCTCCCAGCTTCTGTTTCCTCACCTGTAAAATAACAACATAGTAATAGCACCTTCCTTCCAGGGCTGTTTGATTTATAAATCAGTTTTAGCAGTATAGGATCTACGCCAAGAACACAACACCAATTCAACTTTAGGAAAAGAGTCCAAAATTCACCAAATACTGATGGAAACCACCTACTGTGTGCCAGGCATTCTGCTAGGCACTGGAGATACAGCAACAAAACTGAACCATGTCTGCCCTGGGGAGCTTCCGTTATCAGGTTATGAGCCAACATCTATTGCACAAAGACCGTAAGGACGTGAAGGCACTCCACAAGGAAACTGACAGGAGCCTCCAGACCAAAGTAAGATACGCTTTCATAGCGGGAGACTTTGAAGCAAGCATAGATATGGGAGATGATAGTAAAAAAGATATCAGAAAACAGGATTTGGAATTAAGAAAAGAAGAAGGCCAAGGGATAGTAGATAATTCAGTAGCCTCACACGTGTAGGTCATGAATGAATACGAGAATAAACAGGTGCCAGGGTGAGCTCCAAACATCACACAAAATTGAACCGGGCTCCAGGAAGTGGCTGGTTACAACAATGGGAACCATTTCAGAGTCAGGGGTCTCTATACAGCCAGACCATTAAAGAGTGAGCGAAAAGGTAAAAATAAACACCAAATCAGGGTTAGTATAAAGATGAAAAACACCTCAAATTTTTGCTGCTCCCGTATAGCCTCCTTAAACAAGCTGTGGAGTCTAAAAAATGGAAAAAGAATAAAAGGAGATCGATTGAGAATCACCATTTCTTAGAGACATTTACGCAGTTTATCACTGTCCTCCTTAAACTGTGATGCTCAGGACGATGCTCACAGTACTCTTACGTAAGTCTGACTAAGCAAGCCATCACCACCCTGAACTTGTAAGGTTGAGTTTTTGAAACCCAAGTAAAAGCCTTTTTTATTTAATTAAGTTGATGCTAATATAATAAATTTCCATTTATTCCTATTAAGTTTTATCGCATTAAATTCAGCCCAATACTCTAACCTATCACTATGGATATTGACTCCATCACTCAGTGTGTTAACTAATCTTCCCATCTTTTGCTGCAGGACATGGGGAATACCTCTCTAAAGGCATGACCCAGAACCCTCCATTGCCTCGAGAGTCCAAATACTGTACTATGAGTCACAAATATTAAAAGACCAAAAGGAAGGCATTGGACTAGAATCACATAACATGGAAAGCATGGATAAGTTGCTATTTGCACCAGTAAAAAGGAGTTTCAAAATGAATCCACTGAAGTGCTAATGTTCATCAAGAATTATCAGACCGGTTAATGCACAAAAGGCCATTGGCAAGCTATCCCACCAATTCATGACAAAAACACTAAAAACTAGAGGAAAAGAAAGATCCTTTTTCAACACAATAAAAAAATATCCTTTCAATATTAGCACCAACAAAATGGAAACAATGAATAAATTCAGTAAAATTTCAGTATACAAAGTAAACTCATAAAAATGTGTCTTTTTATATGCTACTAATAAAGAGTGAGAACTTTTTTTAAAAAATTCAGCTAGCTCATGGAACAAAACATTTAAGAAGAAAAAAAATTAAGGAAAAATGGAATAATGCATTTATGTAGATTGTGGAGGGCAAACATATTTGTATTTAATAAACAAATATAGTAAGTTATTGGTAGGTAGGTTCAATTACAAATTTGTCCAAAATACAATCAAGACAAAAAGGAAAATAACAGGTTGGGGATGAAATTTGAAATAAATTAAATGAACGAGAACTTACCAATTAAAATTAATTAACTTTTCTAACAAAACCTACAGCCTTGGATAAAAGGATCAGTGAGTTTGTCACGACTTTAGAGCTAAGTCCTAAGGACTTATCCAAAGGGTAAAGGGACTTGCTCAGAGTCATATAACTATCAAGTTTCAGATTGGCAGGATTTGAACACTAGTCTTCTAGACTCCAAGGCCAACATTCTATCCACTTTACCTATAAAAATTGGTGGATATGGGCAGAGAATGTTCAAAAGAAGATAGGCATATCTGTAACATTTTCTTGAAAAAAAAGTCCAGATTCATAGAATTGCAGAACTAAGAGTTGGAAGGGACCTTATCAATGCTGTTGTTCAACATATACGCTAAAGGAATCTTCATGGTAACATATCCAACAAGTGATCCTTCAGCCCCAAGATCTCCAAGGAGCTAGAACCCACAACCTTGTAACTTTGGGACAACTCAGCTGGTTATAATTTTTTTCTAACATTATGCCTAAATGGGTTTCTTTTGCTCACGGTTCTGGTTCTGACCTCTAGGGACATATAGAACAAGTCCAATCTCTGCCAGACACAACAACCCTATAAATATTTGCATTGAGCTATCTGTCGCCCCCGAGTCTTCTTTTCTCCAGTTGAACCATGCCAGGTTCAATCAACTGATTCTCTTATGTCCTGGGGTCAAGGCCCTTCTCCATCCTGGTGGCCCTCCTCTGGACCTTTTCCAGTTTGTCAATGTCCTTCCTAAACCATGATGCCTAGAAAATGAACATGAGACTGCAGATGAGGTCTGATGAGGGCAGAGCATGATAGAACCATCCCCTCTGTATTCCTGGAGGCTGAATGACTCTTTATGCAGCCCAGGATTACATTAGCTATTGCTGACTCATATTAAATATGAAGACCACTAAACCTGTCGATCCTTTTCAGAAAAATGAGTGTCTATCTATGCCTTCCCTGTATTATATTTGAGGTTTCTATTTTAACCAATTAAAGACTTTACATTTATTTCTACTGAATTTCATCTTGTTGGATTCATTCCAATGCTCTAGTCTGCCAAAATCCTCTTGGATCCTAACTCCCATCCATAGTGTAACTATTGCTCACAGTTTTGTGTCATCTACAAATCCAATGAGCATCCCATCTAGACCTTGATGAAAGTCATTAATAAAACTGCTAAATAGAAAGGGCTGATAATAGATCCTGGGATACCACCTTGGAGACCTTCTGCCATGTTGGAAAATGTCCAATCTCAATCAGAAAAGTGAAAATTAAGACAACTCTAAGGGACTTCATACTCATCATAATGGCAAAAATTTTATATATATATGAGAAAAAATTCTAGACAGATTGTGGTGAAATAAGCACACATACTAGCGAAATTACAGTCATTTGAAGAGCAATCTGGCAGTGCACAGAGTTCACAAAAATAATCATACTTACCTTTTATTCCAATAACTCCATTATTGGGAATATATAATTAAAACATTTATATATTAAAATTAAAAGTGTAAAAGGAAAATATCGATATGTTCAAAAACAGATATAGAAGCATCGTTTGTAATTACAAATGGCTGGAAATAATCTACATGTCCAATGGTTGGTGAGTGGCTAAATGACCTATGGCATGTTAATGTAATAGTACAATGCAATTAAAATGATAAAAATAACAAATATGAAGAAACTTGGAAAAACTTGTAAAGTAATGAGAAGCAAAGAAAAATAGAGCCAAGAGTAGTATATAAGCCGACAGCTACACAGAAGGAAAAATGTCTGCACAAAATTAGGTACGAATGGAAAATGCAGAATGTGTCAAAGATAGAATAACTAAGTGGCAGTGACAATTTTGTATGTAGAAGTTGATTTTTAATTAAAAATAGTTGTAGAAAAACAAATATCAAACTGGTTTTGTTATTCCTTAAGATTAAAGGCATGCTAAACTTTCTTTGAATGGCTAGGAAGTATTTATCTTGGCTATGATAGGTCCATTGGGTTCTTAAATGATTTTGATATATGTGCCATGTGCTAAATTCAAAAATTACTTTCTTACATTGCTTATATAGCACCAGAGTTCAATGAAAAGAATAAGAGCACAATTATGATGCCCATTTTCTTATTTGTATTGACCTTCATATTTACTGTTTCCTTCTTCTATAGCTGGGATGAAGAGACTGGGTGCCATTTTCCATCTTTCTTCTTCTTCATTCTGCAAAGAAGAGTGTATGCCTTAATGGTAGGGAGGGTTGATCTGTTGCAATGAAGAGGAAAATGTAGGACCCCCAACAGTTCGGTGGTGTTATTGATATCTTGTACAAATCACCATCAATCCCTTGCTTCCCTTCCCACAAACCATTGGCTGGTGCCAGAGGAGACACTGTTTAGTCATACAATTTGTATGCCTTCCACAGGAATGTTTAGATGTGTCCACCTTAGACACTTCCTGGCTATGTGACTATGGACGAATCACTTAACTACTGCCTCCCTCAGTTTCCCCGTCTATAAAGTGGAGATGATAATAGCACTTACTTCCCATGGTTGTTAGGAAAATAAAGTGAGAGATTAATTGTAAAGTTGTTCACTCACTGTAAAGTGCTATATAAATACTAGCTATTGTTACTATTTTTATGAGATGGTAAGTTCCATGAGGGCAGAGAACACTTCCTAGCTAAGCCTTGCATTTCCCCTGGGATCTAGCATAGTGCCCTACACACAGCAGGCAATTCATAAACTTGTTGAACTGAACTGGTAACAGGAGTGACCATAGCTGCATCAGCCTGGGTGCCCCCTGGGACTCTGGCGTATTGTGAACACTGAATACCTTACGATGCTTGCATCTGATTTTGGGCCATATTTGTGTTCTGAGTGTACTGATGCTGATCTCAGTGACCTCCCAGATAACATATACTTTGAGGATTTATGTGCAGTGAACTGCTTAATAAAACATGCATTTAAGTCTACCTATATGCATTTAAATACATATGAAAATAGTCACATTGTTCTTTCTGTTTAATATTTTATTCTAGGCATTTGCCCCATTGGAACTCAGGTCAAATGGTTTGACATACTCCAGGAAAAAAAAAATCACCCTTAGCCCAATTTCCTCTATGGCTTACACATGGACAAAAATGAAGGGCAGTTCTCATGGAACTTTTATTTCCTCAAAAATAACTGTGCCATTAGTCAGTTGTTGAGGGACGTGGTTGGGAGAGTTTTAGATTAGTAGGTAGGTATGTGTCAAAACTGCAGTTGCTGGACCTTCCCGGGGCTTGGCTCCTACCTGCTCCTATTCAAATTCCAATGTCAGCACCATCACTCAGCAGCTTCCAGAGAAGGGGATATTCCCACCCTGCAGGATTTTCAGTCTTTAGGAAAATGCCAAAGCAGAGAGAGGGAAAAAATAAAACTAGAGGCTTGTTATTCCCCATGGAAAATGGAAGTGGAAATGGAAGCTTTCTTTCCCATAGATCAGGGCATGAACTTCCTACAGATACATTTTAAAATGCCTGCTTTTGGCATGGAATTAAACTTGAATTGAATTTGAACACATCTGCTGTATCTCACTCCTGACCCACTTAATTCATTAATCAGGGACTTCAGAGACCCCTGAGTCCAGCCCCCTCATTTGACAGGTGAGGAAACGGAAGCACAGAATGTTTAAGTGACCTGGTTAGTGAAAATCCCACCTGCTTCAGGAAGCCTTTCCAATTCCCTTTAATGCTAGTGCTTCCCCCCTGAAATTATTTCTAATTTACCTATCCATATGCTGTTCATACATGGTTCTTTATATATTGCCTCCACCCCCACTCCATTAGACTGCTAGACCCTTGAGAGTGGGGATTGTAGTTTGACTTTATATCCCCATGATTTAGCACAGTGACTGACACATAGTAGGCGCTTAACCTTTTGACTTGACAGAGCTAGGAATTGTCTGAGGCAGGAACAGGACCTAAGTCTTCCTGACTCTGGGTCCAGTGTTCTAGGAGAAGGGAAAAGGAATCCACATCAAGTACTTACTATGTGCTGGGCACTATGCTAAACATTTTTTAATATTTTCTCCTTTGATCCTCATATCTGGGGAGGCAGGTGTTATTATCACCTGTTGTTATTGTTCAATTGAGGAAACTGAAGCAGGCAGAGTTTAAGTGACTTACCCAGGGTCACATAACTATTCTACCACAAATTGTTACCTTTACATTTTTGTCTTTGGATCTGTTCTCCAAAATGCTACCCTGACCCCCGAACATGAGACAAACTGTAACCACCTATGGGATTGACCGTTCATGTTTTCAATGCCGCTGGTCCCAGCGTGATGTGGTGGGGGAAAGTACTTGATTTAGAGTCAGAAAAATCAGGGTCTGAATTGTGTCTCCGCCACTTGTCAACATGGGGGATCTTGGGCTCTCTCTGGTTGCTTATCTGTCTAAGGTCCCTTCCAGTCTGAAAATCTGGGGATCCCTGGATTTTTCAGAGATGCGACAAGTTAGCTGTTGAATAGAACAGGAAACAAATGAAGAAGCAGTGGGTGAAGACAGACACTCGAGGCAGAAGGGCTGAGCTTTCACAGGGATTGGGGATCGCTTTCCCTTGGGGCCACAAGGAAGAGTGAATGGATTACGATGCTGAGAAGTATTTGAGGAGCAGAACGAGGGAGCTGTGCTAGATGGGTTCAGGATCATGGCTTGTAAGGATGGGGTTGGAATTGGGGTGAACAGCCTGGGGGGCTTAGGAACATAGTCCTCAGGCACCATCTAATTTAACCTGCTCATTTTACAGATGGCAAAACTGAGGACCAAGGAAGCTAATTGACCTCTCCAAGGTCACACAAGTGGGACTTTAACCTTGTCCTCCAGCTGCAGAGTTAGTTCAGTTCCATTAGACCAGTGACCATACCTTGGCCCTGTCCCAGTAGAGGAGTACCTCCCATGGCCTGCTCCATTCTTCCCCTTGCTTCCCATCCCTTTTCTCGCCAGCAGTCGTGATGTGTGTATTCCCTGATGTGTACCGTGGGCCACACCACTTACCCAGATTGCAGGATTTGAACTCAGGTCTTGCTGACTTCAAGCCCACCATTTTATCCCCTACACCATACGGTCCTTCAGCCTTAGAGTTCAGAATATTGCCCGGTAAGTGTTTGTGTAGGGAAAAGGGTAGCGAAGACATACAATGTTTATTTGAGAAGTTAAATTGTTTTCTGTGATTTTCTAGTTCAACCTACAGACATATGATTAACACTAAGGTGGCTGATGAACTTTTAATAACTTTTTGTGAGTGACTCTCAAAGCATTCGATCTCCTTGATGTATCTGCTTTCTGACATGGCCCTGGCTATTTCTTCATTCAAAGCTTAGAGCAGCCTTGCCCAGGAGGGCTCTCAGTTAACTGAGCTTCAGACTGGACGCTGCCACACCACAGGCACCCCTGAGAATTAGGGCAATGGATAGTACTGAAAGACAGAGGTTTGCCATTCCAAAGCCCCTTATCTTCAGACTCCCAGTAAAAGGAAAATATTTTGACACTCTCAGAAATCACTTTTGAAGATTTTAAGAGAAAATCAAGTAGTAGCGAAAGCTTCAGTGTGTGTGTGTGTGTGTGTGTGTGTGTTGGGGTGGTGATGCCAGGTTAAGTAACTGGAGCCAAGCACAGGCTTGATAAGTTATACCAATAACATTTTTAAAAGATAAAAATTAACGTTGAGGGCACAGATTCAAAGAGATGCTGCCCCAAGACAGCTGGGTGGGGTGGAGGTGGGGAATGGAGCCCAAAGTGGTGAGATGTGGGTGTGTGAACGTGCTAGGAGGAAGGAGGACGACTCTGGGTGGATTCTCTTGGGGCCTCAGATCATCTTGAGCTTGGGCTGGGGACAGGACCCCCTTCCCCTTTCCTTCCTGACTCACCTTAAATCAGCTCCCAAGGTGGGGCCTGGGACACTAGTTCCCATTGCCCAAACCCCAGGGAAGTATTCCCCAAGTACTTTTTTTTAAGCAATTGGGGTTAAGTGACTTGCCCAGGGTCACATAGCTAGTAAGTATCAAGTGTTTGGTCTGAGGTCGGATTTGAACTCAGGTCCTCCTGACTTCAGGGCCGGTGCTCTATCCACTGTGCCACCGAGCTGCCCCATCCCTAAGCACTTCTGAAACCTGTTCTGTGTGTCGGCCCAGATTCCCCCTTCCTCAGTCGATGATGCCCACAGAAAACTTTGAATTTATATTTTTTAATCACTAGTCATTTTAATAAGTGTCACTCATAATATTCTAATTTCTTTAGCATTTTTCAGAACCATCTTTGGCTTCTTACAGTACTAATTAAACTCTGGTTTTTTGTGCCTGTTATTTTTCATAAATTATTGAAGCCTTTCCACTGATGTGAAGTTTGGGGAAAAGATTTACTCAATTTAGATCAAGGCTGCAGAGATCACTTGAACCTTGTCAGGAAACATTTCAGGGCAGTGCTGGATTCCAAACCTGCTTCTGCCACGTACTCCCGATGTGAGTGGTGGAAGCTGGTGAGTCTCCCTCAGCCTTGGTTTTCACATCTTTGAAGTGAGGGATGGCTTGGACGTCCTCTGATGTCCCTTCCAGTTTTAAAGCTCTTATCCTATGACCCTGTCATTTCACTTACCTGTGACTTAGTTTCTTCATCTGTAAAATGGGGGGGTCTTGACCGAGTTGTCATCTGAGGTCCATTACAGTGCCAGCTCTAGGATCCCATGTGTGACTCTGGGCAAGTCACTTTACTTGCCTCAGTTTCCTCATCTATAAAATGAGGGGTTGAAGTAACTGGCCTCTAGGGGCCCTTCAATTGTGCCAGAAACAATTGTGCAGGAATTCTATCTCCTACCCCCACCCTCTGCCTAACAGCCGTGCCTCTACGTGAAATGGTTTTCTTCCGCACCATCAGTGCCTCAGAGTTTCTGGCTTGCTTTAAGATGCAGCTCTAACCCTGTCTTCTGCGGGAGGCCTTTCTTCAGCCCCTTCTGTTGCTCTAAGCTTCCCTTCCATCTCGTCTGTATCTTTATAATTGTGTTCTCTCAATAGAGTGTAAGCACCTCGAGGGCAGGGGATATTTTTGCCTTTATTAGCACAGGTGTCCCCCACATTCCAAATGCTTAATCAATACTTGTTGATTGAGTGACTGATTTCTTGTAAACGGATATCAAAAAAAGCCAGCAGGATTCCGTCAAAGACAGAGCATGCCAGGCTCATTTCATACCCTTTTGTGACAGGGTTACTAGACTCCAGTGGATCTTCTTGCATCCCCTTTGCTCAGAAATGTAGTTTAGCCTTCAAAAGGAAACTCAAAACACCTGAATCCAATTCCGTTGCTCTAGATATGAGTAAAACATTTGAAAAAAAGTCTCTTGAGAAGATGGAAAGATGTGGGCTAGAAAATGGCAGCCTTCGATGAGTCAGGACCTGGTTACACGGCAAGACCCAAAGAGTAGTTGTTAATCATTTCAACTTGGAAGAAGGTCTCTAAGTGTTCTCCAGGGAGCTGCTCTTGGTTCCATCTGATATTTTGATCATGAGAAGTCAAGTCATATATGGTCTGTCTATCGAATTTGAAGGTGATGAAAAGTGAAGGGAGATAACGAATATGCTGGATGATGGAATCAGATGCCCCAAAAAACCCTAGAACATCAGGTTGAACCTAAGACAATGAAATGTAACCAGGATAAGTGTAAAGTCTTACACTTGGGCTCAAAAAATCAACTTCATGAGGATAAAAGAGGGGCGGCTGGGCCAGAGAGCTATTTGTCTGAAAAATAACCCAGAGGTTTGTATACCTGCAAGGTCCCCAGAAGTCAGTGATGTAGTATGGTAGCTGAGTCAAGTACAGTATCCTCTGCTCCTGGTCAGGCCATATCGGCAGTACTGTTCTGGGTACCCCATTTCAAAAGGAACAATGATGAGCTGGGGAGCATTAAGAGGTGGGCACCCAAGATAACAAGAACAATAACAATGCTTAACACTTATATAGCACTTTAAAGTTTGAAAGGGCTTTACAAAATACTATCTCGTTTTATCCTTAGCAATCCTGCAACGTAGGTGATGAAGACTCTCAAAATGTAGACAATAAATGTCCCATGACACATGAGGTCTATTAAAAGAACTGGGGATATTTAGCCTGGCAAAGAGAAAACTCAGAGGAGTCCTGAATGTTGCCTCCAAGTATGTGAATGGCTGTTGTGTGGAAAAGGGATTCCACTGGTTCTGCTCCGCTCCAAAGGCAGAGTTGAGTTGGACAGAGGCAGTTCTCAACTCAATGGAAGGGAAAGGATTTCCACTCACTGGAGTTACTCAAGCAGATTTTGGATGCCTCCGGCTGGTCTGGAACAGAAAGGATTCCTGTTTAGGTCGGGCTGGTCTGCATGGCCTCGGAGGCTCCTTCCAAGTCTGAGTTTCCAAGATTCTGTGAAATTCACTTTATTTCTCAGAACTTGGGCAGAATGAATCGCAGACTGAACCCACTGTTTGCACACACTGAGGGCTTTCCAGGGCTTCAGCGCCAGGGATGTGGGATGGATCAAGATGGAGGGCAGGCTCTGCTCCGACGAGATGGAGCAGTTCTGCCTCTTTATCCATATCCATTATCCAGGGCAGGAAATGGCAAGAAAAATGTGGATAATGAGAAATGAGAACATTTAGCATTTTGTTATCGCTGACAGCAATACAATGATGAATTTGGGGAAGTCATTCCAAGCTCTGAGATTTATGGGGCAGTTTCCAGCAGGCATTTCCAAGTGCTTTTAAGATTCTTAACGAATACAGTTGTTCACAATTGACTTCAACATGCTTTAAAAAATGCCTAGCATAAGATCAGAAGGTTTTAGTGCTAGAAGGGAAGGTGGCAATTGTTCAGTCTCCTTAGCTCGGCCGTTTAAGGGCCGACACATGTGGCCTGACACCCTTTCTGGCTGCTTTTCACAAACTCCATCTCAGGCCAATTAAGTGGCTTCACATGCCCAGAACGTGGCCACCCGGCCTCTCCTCAGCGCCTCCCCCGCCCCCCCCCCAGAGCACTCACGGAGCTCACGTCAATTCTGAACATTCCGTTCAACCTAACCCAACAAGAAGCATTTACTGAGCAACTTCTACATTCCTGGCCCTGGGCTGCACACTGGAGATATGATGATGAGAAACTGAAACCATCCCTGCCCTCCAGGTGCTTCTATTCCTCAAGCTATTCCCCAAGCCTGCAATTCACTTTCTCTTCATCCCCTGTCCTGCCAATGCTCATTTTCCTTCAAGGCTTAACTCAGGCAGAGAGGCTGATTCTACCTGCCTCCAGGCCTAACGCCTCTGGGGAGCTTTCCTGACCCCACATTCTCAAGGTTCTCTCTTTAGTCTATTTTTCTGGTACCAGGTATATTTGGGTCCTCCCAGCACAGCATACATTCCTTCCTTCCCTCTTTCTTTCCTTCCTTCCTCCCTTCCTTCCTCTTTCCTCCCTCCTTTCCTTTCCTTTCCTTTCCTTTCCTTTCCTTTCCTTTCCTTTC
>NW_020952679.1:3690641-3731315 GCF_900497805.2 Vombatus ursinus
TTTCCTTTCCTTTCCTTTCCTTTCCTTTCCTTTCCTTTCCTTTCCTTCCCTCCTTCCTTCCTTCCCTTCCTACCTCCCTCCCTTCCTGCCTTCCTTCCTTCCTCTCTCCCTCCCTAAAACATGGCACACAGAACAGAATAAGGTACTCCAAATGTGTTTTGGCCAAGAAAGACTGAGAGGGGACTATCACCTCCCTATTCCTGGACACAATGCTCCTCTTAACACAGCCTCAGACTGCATTAGCTTTCTCGGCTGGCCATAAAACACCATTTGACTCCCACTGGCCTTTGTGTCCCACCAGGTCCTGGCCTTTTCCAGCTAAGCTAGGGATTCTTCCTCTGGCTTCTTATCTAAAGGTTAAGGCTCTATGTAAAATTTCGTATCCCATGGGACAAGTTTTGATCAGGTGAGGTTAATATGAAAACGGACTTTCATTTCACCATAATTTGCAGGTAGAATGGCCCTGAGTCCCAAATAATAAAAGGAAATCGAAAATTTCCCTAAAATGACCATGACAATGCCATGTATCATCTCTGAGACTCAGTTTCTCCATTTGTAAAATGGGGGGGAGGGAAATACTTGGATTCCCCCCCTCGCTTGGTGACTTAAGGATGTCTATCACTTTATAAACCAAAAAGCATCATCTCAATAGCAGCTCCTCCCCAATGTCCCTGACTCCTTGGTGCCATGGAAGTCCTTCTCTTCAATCAGCCTATGAGTGACTCCTCTAGGCGTAGTTCACTCTGTAACTTCTCCTAGACTTTGCTCAGCTCTGTCTCACTTAAATCCAGTTCAAGTTCGAGTCAAGACATCACCTCCTCATGTCATCAGTCCTCTTTGAAAGAAGGACGAACAACAATCTGTAACCTGACTTAGTTTATCTAGAGTTTGTTTGATGGATGAGGTTTGTTTCCTTAGGAGACATAGGCAGTTATGACTCTGTTTAAGTTTGTTCCACTTTTATGACATTGAAGGAAGTGTGGGATTATGGGTCTGTCTTCTCTTTACATTTTATAACTTTTCTGTTACTTTGATGTCATATTGCCTATGTGAGGACTTATAAGGATCCTAATTGGGATTTGATTTTTCTCTGAGGCCTGAACCCCGGCTTGAGCATAATAAATGCCAGGCTTGAAGTCAGGAAGACTCATCTTCATGAGTTCAAATCCAGTCTCAGACTCTAAATAGTTGTGTGACTCTGGGAAAGTCATTTCACCCTGTTTGCCTCAATTCCTCATAGGTAGAATGAGCTGAAGAAGGAAATGGCAAACCAGTCCAGCATCTCTCCCAAGAAAACCCGAAATGGGATGGCACAAGTTGGATGAGGACTGCAGAGTAACAAAAGGTTTTTACCTCCATAACTTCTGGGCTGTAGTAAGTATGTATCTGGCAGCACTTACCCACTACATGAGTCAGAGAGGAGATACTTCTCCCATAACAGCACGGGACTTATAAATATCATAATACGGGTTCAATTTTTCTGGGATAGTGGAAAAAGGTTTAAAAAAAGGGGGAGGGAACCAATGTCTAAGTCACGTACACAGCCGCTAATACTCTGGCAAGAAAAAAATCCAAACCCCATTTATTTTAGTCTTCTGGTCATTCCTTGTCAGCACATTTTTTCCCTAACCTTGCTGCTGAAGAAAGTACAACTTCTGAGACCCAAAATCTCAATACTTTCCAGACCCTTGGAACCACAACTTTCAGCCTTGCTTATAAGGAAACCCTAGGAGTGGTCAGTTTCCTTCTTTTTCCTTCACTCTTTCCTTCTTTTCCTTCTTCAAGGTTAGTGGACAGGAAAGCTGTGGCCTCCAACATTAAAAACAAACAAAAATCACCAGCTGATCCAAGGTGAGCTGTTTTTTACCCCCTAAGAAAATGAATGTCTTATATTCCGACAAATGTCTACACTGGTGGGCTCATTGACCAAGAAAAGAGAAGCGACTTATAATGCGGGAGTGGGCAGCTCTGGGTGGCACCTGCCAAAAAGGTAAAGACGTATATTTTTCTATTTATTTTACCTTTTTGCTTTCCCTTTTTTCTGTCTTTTCTTTCTTTTTCTTTTTTTCTTTCTTTTCCTTTTCCTCCTTCGCCTCCTTCTTTTTGGCCTTCTTTAGACCTTCTTCATCTTCCTTGTCTATAATTTCCTGGATCACCTGTTTAAAAACAGCAAACCCACATTGTTAGGACCCAAGGCAATGGGGGGAGGGTGAGACAGAGTTTGGTGGGGAGGGGTGCTTTGTTTTTGTTTTTGCAGAGAAGTGAACAAATCCTTTTTCTGGTCCACACACGTTCTTAAGCTCTACTTAGAATTTAACCTCACAACTCAGTTCCAGGACCACCTCTTTCAAGAGGCCTTAGATTGCCCCTGGTATAAATGGTACCTCTTCCTTTGTGTGTTTGTTTACAGACTCGCTTTCCTTGCCTGTGCTCTGTACTGGATCTTCCCAGTAGACTTTAAGCTCCTTGAGGGCAGGCATGATCTCGCTTTGGTTTCCCAGCATCTAGCACCTGCCTGGCACTTAGCAGGCACTTACCAGATGCTCATGGATTGAACAATTGATTGCTTGCTATTTTCCCTGTAGTTGCATTTATAAGTCTTTTCACGACCTTAAAATAGAAAACAATTCTGATGTTCTAGAATTTACATCTCTCTCTCTCTCTCTCTCTCTCTCTCTCTCTCTCTCTCTCTCTCTCGTACTTGGAGGGACAACAGGATTCAGTTTAGTTCTTAAAGCTGGAGTTCCGGAGCAGCTAAATGGTGCGGTGGATAGAGCACCAGCCCTGAAGTCAGGAAGATCTGAGTTCAAATCCGGCCTCAGACCAAACACTCGACACTCACTAACTGTGTGGTCCTGGGCATGTCACTTAACCCCAAATGCCTTAAAAAAAAATAAGAAAGCTGGAGCTCCAATACAAGTGTACAACATGTCATTGCTGAATAACTGCCTGGGAGAAATGGTGCAAAGGATACTATTGGAGAGATGTAGGACTAGGGGAAAAAAAAGAATGGGCAGTCATAGTGAGAGTGTGTGATACCTGATAGTCAACTCATATGATTCACTGGATGCCCAGAGTTCCAGAGAAAGCACCCCTTTAGCATGTCGGCTGGACCTGCTAGGGAGGATTTACAGGAAGATATGGACCAGAGTTTTGTTCTCCTGAATCAAGCGGTTTTTTTTTAAATAAACACAAGGGGATCTTGTATTTTGTATATCTTTCAGTCAGTTGTGTGACAGTACCAGAGGTGGTCTACTACAGGGCAGTACAATGGAAAGAGTGCTTTTACTACAGTCACTTAACCTCTATGGGACTCATTTTCCTTATTTGTAAAAGATGGCACTTGGTTTCAATAGCCCTTGAGACTCCTTCCAGCTCTATAACTTATAATATTCAGAATATTATTGGAAAATCACACTATTCCTTACTAATTCTCTCATCAAGCATGACCTTGACTTACATGCCTGCTGCTGGGATGAAGGAATATTCTCTATTACTTGACTTCTTCTTCTTATTCACTTTGTATTTCTGCCCCGATTCAATATTGTGTTATTTGTGTTATGATGCCTATCTACTCTGTTGGTAGGGTTGCCACTGGACACCTAGATCTGAGTTTAACTTGAGACCTTCTCAGTTTACTCTGGGATGGGGCCTTGGGCCAAATGGTGTTAACTATGATGGTCAAAATACCCTACATTTAACTCAAGTAATGTGCGATTCCAGAATTGAGTGGAATACATACTATAAGGAGAACTGGGAAGTTAAGTTGAAATAATGAGGACTTTGGGGGAGGGGGAAGTGACCATGTCATCCTAGAGTTTAGGTGGGTTGAAGATAAAATTCTGCAAATCACTGAACATGTCCCTTAGACTTTAGAAAGATAGATAGTAAATTATTTAGGAAAAAAAAGGGAAGCCAGTCATTAACAGGTAATTATTGCCTGACCACAGAGGCTAAGGCAGAATGAAGGTCAAAGGGGTCTGAGGTCATTAATGTGATAACTCAAATGAGATAATCAGAGGGTATAAACAAACTCCAAATGGGAGAGCCAGTAATGGTCTTAGATCATTAATGAGAAGGCATAAAGTAGAGGTGCTGGTTCAGGGTCAACAGATTTGCTCAAGGTTAAAATGAAAGACTGCCGTGTAATCAGTGAAAGAATAATAGTTCTAAAGGAAAATAATGTGAAAGTGCTTTTGTGTAAGCTATTCACATCATGACCCACTAATTTACTCAGAATAAAGAAAAGAGTGGGTAATAATCAGATTATCATTTTGTTAAAAAAAATTTATATGATTTTGCCATGTGAGAAATATATCTCCCAGTAAGAAATGGGAGGGGGAGGTTTTAAACAATCTAATTGAAATTTCCTAAGACTATTGCTTTGAAGTCAACTGGAAAAGAAGATTGGGAGGTTAGCTAACAAGCCCCGAGGGTCCTGGAAGAGAACAGCTAAAAGCCTGTGATTCTATTCATTTCTTTTTCATAGCACGGTGACCTCTTCATTTGAACCGCAGAGGACATACAACCAACCTCAGGTAGGGTATGCAATATCATTATATTTAGATTTCTTTTTGACCTACTCATATCTTGGTCTTGTCCTGCTGAGAAGATGAGGGTACAATCTGAGTATGTTGAGTTTAACCTCACACAGGTTGGGGTTGATGCCCAGACTTTAAGAACTGGCAAAATGAAATCTACTACTACCTCCTCAAAATGCATTGTGGGCCACTTCCTACATCTTTACTGCCCACGTTTGAAAAACCTGAACAAACAGGTCTTTTTTTTTTCATAGATGCTACATAGTTTCCAAACAGTCAATTGGCTTTGCTTATTGACTTCCATGTTTTATGTGGAAAGAACAGAGTTAAATTAAATTATGGGGAAAATAGATTTCAAATGATAAATTATTAAAAATGTACACTTTCTCATAAAGCAAGATATGTGTTTGCCAAAGAAAATACTTTGATGGTGTAAAAAATCTGCTGTGAGAAAGAAGGGGGAAAGATGGTAATATATTACAGTCCCTGAAATCTCATTAGTGAATTTCCCCAAGCATTTCAGTATTTTATATTTAATTAAATATGGTAATTTAAATCCCAGGCACCATTCTGTCATATCTTGTGGTGATAATCAGTGGAGCAGGTCATTTTCCGGGAGAGATGAACAGATTGGCTAGAGTTTCCAATCACTTTTAGGGTCCCAACTGGGCCGTTTCATTCCAGACGGTGACAGAGCTACTGAAATCAGCTCACCCCCGGGTGCCGTGACAGACCCAGGCAAGGATGCTGGAACATTGGATCAGCCAGCACTCTGACCTCTGTCCCCTGCTGTGAACTTCGGAAAATGGTCAAAAAATACTTGTTGTTGGAAATCTCGAGAGCACTTCTAATGGGCATCAGCCTAATTATCAAAAGTAACTCCAGAAATGCTTGGAGGGCACTCTGGAGGTCTGCTGGCTTTTACTTAAAAACAAATACATCTGAACAATTTGGCTAAAATTACAGAGCCTTGTTGAAAGCTTAATGAAGTTAAAGGCTCCTGTGCTATCAGTCTTCCTGCTTTGGAAAGGATTGGAGGTTTCCTAAATTTGGGACTGTTCCTATGACATCTAAATCTGAATACTAAAATAATAATAATAATAATCAATAAATAAAACCACATAAAGGAGGCAAAGGGAAATGTCTGGCGATGCTTTCCAAACCAACATCTTACCTTTAGAGCAGTGGTTAAAGAGTAAGTTTTTTTATTCACATCCAAGTTTTATTCAAAGAGAAAGTCACTCACATAACACTATAGTGTCTACAAAGCCCTTTACAGGAAACAAAAAGAATCAAGTTGGCCTTCGGGTTTTGCTTTCCATGGAAAAAACTCACAAAAGGAGAATGTTAAGGGAATTACCTTAACAAAAATCACATATGTGAGGGATGAAATATTGAGAAGGGAGGTCATTGTATAACTAAATGGACTAATGATAATAATTCATGCTTATGTAGCACTCTATCATTTACAAAATTCTCCCTAAGAACAGGCAGATAATGTCGGAACTATTATACCTACTTCAAAGGTAAGGAACTGAGGACCAGGCAAGTTAACTCATTTCTTCATCTTTACATAGTTCCTGAGTGGTAGAAGAAGAAGACTTGAACCTAAGTCTTCTGACTCAAAGTCCAAGGCTCTTCGAATGAATGAATGAGCTTATTTATTTATTTTGTGAGGCAATGAGGGTTAAGTGAATTGCTCAGGGTCACACAGTTAGTTAGTGTTTGAGGTCGCATTTGAACTCAGGTTATCTTGACTCCAGGGCCCCGTGCTCTATCCACTGTACCACCTCGCTGCCCCAAATTAATGCATTTATTAATAATTTACTATGTTCAAAGCAGTGTTCTAGGAATTAGGGGTACACACAGAAAAGCAAGTCTCCCCTTATTCTTGAGGTGTTCACATTCCACTTGGAGTAGGCAACGCATGGAGGAAGATTTCACTTTAGGGAAGACGGAAAAGCCTAAAGGTCTTAATCGCCGGTAGCAGAGAAGATGACAAGGGCTGGGGAGAGGGGCTGGATGTAATCCAGTGATTCAATTGTCTGGAGTGCCAAGGGAAGAGAAGGCTGGTGAAAAACTACATCTTCTTCACTGTCATTTTGATAGATAAAACCACATCCATTTCTGATACTAAACCACAGAACTCTGAGGGACTGAGTTCTGGGTGATCTCCCCGGGATCTGAGGGGAGCTGGTCATGGGGGTAGACGTGGTTTGGACAATATTACTAATATGGTCTTCCTGTCCCCCCACTGCTACAATGCCTTTTTCTTCAATATCATGCTATTTCTTTTCCTAGACAGGATATATTGTTCTCTACCAAACGGTCAAGGAACATATTTGTAATCAATCAATCAATCAAAACGGAGTAATTGAAAAATGAGTGTCAGGCACATACAAAGACAAAAACAAAGAAGTCCCAGCCCTCAAAGCAATTATATTCTAGACAATCTGTACATATATGAGCTCAAAGGATAAACCCAGTAAACATAAAGGAAAATTATTGGAATGAAGAATGGTCATATACTGAAATTCCATCATAGTTGAGATCACTCCTAACACTGCCTGCCAATAGAGGCAGGACCTTCGTGAAATCATCATTTAATAAACGTCTCACCACTGGTAAGAGTGAGACAAGGAGAGATGAACAAAGGCAGACGAGTGCATGAGATGAGCAGAATTTCTCTGTATTTGACTTTGTGAGAGACGAGCATTTGAGTCTGGCAGGAATTTAAAGGTTCGAGTGCCTCAATATTTTTTATTCTTCAAAATATGTGGAATTTCGTTCACCTGGGTGCTATGTGTCCAGATGGCCATGGAGGCATGTTAGCACCCCGAGACTTCCCCCCACACCTTCTTGGATCCTGTCAGGGAACCATCCATTATTCTACCTCCTGGGAGAAATCAATTCAGGGAGAGATGGTGTGGTGTCATGAAGAGAGTGCTGGATTTGGAGCCAGGTGAGCTGAATCTGAATTCTGTCCCTGTCACTTCATATCTTTATGCCTCTGGGGAAATCATTTAATTTCTCCGTACCTCAGTTTCCTCATCTGTAAAATGAGCTTGTTGGAGTGGATGGCCTCCAAAATGCCTTTCAATTCTATATCTATGATCCTATAAGAGGAAAATCCATTATGGATCTGATACTCACCAATAAGAAGGAATTAGTTGTTGGGTATAAATTATGTGAACTTTGTGAAGAAACGATCATCTGAGAACTTGTGATAGAAAAGAAGAAAGCCAGAAGTCATCTGACATGGCCCCTAGATTTGGGGAACGTATATTTCAAAGGATTTTGGGAAAAGATAGGTAAAATCCCACAGATGTAATTCTATGTGCAGTCAGTCCAGGAGAGCAGAGAAACTCCCAAGAATGAAATTCTAAAGACCCAAAGAGAAGCAATTCCAAGAAGGAGGAACAAGTGGACTTGTCTGAGATATTGTGGATGAACAGGGAATTCATTAACTAATGGTTTTAGAGAGCCACGTAGAATGGACGGAAGCCAGGGCAGCTCCCAGCGGCAGATACGGAAGCCTAGCAGTGTTTTAAGAGAAGTGTCAGGACGCCTCGAGCTTCAGCTGAGCTGAGGTTGCTGAGGAAAGACAACACTAACGGAAAGCCCAAAGAAGGGAGAGTCCTGATACTTAGGGCAGATGGAGCAATGATAACTGATGAGAGAGCTGCTCCAGTCTTATTTGTCTTCTGATTTCTCTGCTAAGTCTTTTCATTTTTAGACTGTAAAGTGCAGAACTAAAAAAGTTAATAGGGAGTTGACAGTTAAGAGTAATCAATTAATAAATAGGCAAGCATTTAGTAAGTCCCTACTCAAGTATGAGATAAGGAGAGAGCAAGAGAGCCCTCAGCTGCCCTTGAAAAAAGGAAAGTCTTAATACAAGTTCAAAACATTAACTTCATGAGTACAAGATAGGAGAAGTGTGGACACAGAACACTTTGTCAGCAAAAGATGGTGGAATTTGAGTGGATAACGTGATGTGGCAGCCAGGAAAGCACATAGCATTCTTGTGCCTGTCAAATAGTAGGCCTTCTAGAATACTCATTCCTTTTGCCTTTCCCGTTAGAATGGGAGCTTCCTGCAGGCAAGGACCTATGACCCCTAGTACCAAACACAGCACTCTACACATTAACAGACCCTCTAAAATGTTGAAGTGGGTCCTAGACTTTATTCAGCCTGTGCTCTGTGCCAGGCACTGGGACAAAAGTGAAGCCAAAGACAGAAGCAAAGTCGATCCTGGCCTCGAGGAGTTTACCTTCCAATGGAGGAGATAATCTCTACAGCAATTGTTGCATGTAGGATACATACAGAGTACATGAAGGCAACTGTTCTCTGCAGACTTTCTCAGCCTTTGAGAGGCACATCCTTGTTCACTAAAGATTCATGAGAATTTCAGCAGCCAAGTTATTTGGAATCTTGATCTGTGATTTCCCCCCTCCTCCGGGAGCTCTTTGCCTTGCTGACAAGTGGGGTGCCTGCCCAAACAGCTGCATCCAGGTGCCTGGGGATTCTGAGAAGGGGCTGATTTGGGAATGGCCTAAAGATGGTGCTGATGTTTAGAATCAAATGTTTAAATCCTTTGGTTTAAGTGACTTTGCTCGAAGACCTTCTTCCTGGCTGCCTCTCTCTCCTTTGTTCTTGTCCCGCCAAGAGTCACTTTCTAAGACTCAGTCCTTGACTTTCCACTCTTTTAGGTGTTATTCCCCCGGGTGAGCTGATCCTTTTTCCTGGTCCTCATTATCACCTCCATGGTGATGACTCCCACCTCGAGCTTATATCCAAGCTCCTCAGTCACATGCTCAGGAAAAGCTTATTAAGCAACTAACACATGCAGAGTAAAAAGGAGAACTTCAGAGGCAATCTTCCCTAATTCCCTCTTTGAGGTCAATTGGCTCATCTTACAGATGAGGAGGCCCAGGGAAGTTGATGCCAACCAGATGTCATGTACCCTTGGACAAGAACCCAGGTCTGTTGACTCCAAATGCAAGGTCTTCCCACTCTATTGCATGTCCCATGTGGATGGCCATTTGGACATCAATGGTCTCATCAGTTTTGACACTTCCTAAACTGAGCTAATCTTCCCCAAAGCAGACTTCCCTTCATAACCCTCTTATTTTCATCAATGGCAACACCATTATCCAAATCACCCAGGCTTAAAACCTCTGAGTCATTTTTTATTTTTCCTTCTCTTTCATTTCCTATATTCCCTACATTCAATCAATTACCAAGAGATATTGCTTCCTTCCTCAGCTACAGACTACACCCCTAACTCTGGCCAGCTGTCTTGCAAATGTGTTCCATTCACTGGTCACAAGGATAATGGGTGAGAGATTGTAAGTGAGATTAGCATAAATCCATCACCACCACTGTAAAAAATAGCTTAACGTGCATAATTACGGGGCCTGAAAGCTGGTGACTCCAATAATGGTTTCTAGCCGGTAAGGATATTTTCAGAAAGCACGATTGTCTGTGGGAAACACTAAAGGATGCTTTTCTGATTTGGACACACTGACAGGTGATTTTCATTCTAAGGTGTCTTCAAGTTTAGTGGGAAGCTGTCCTAGCCCCCCGCTTCTGGAAGAGGTAATGTGGTATTGTGGAAGTGGAGTCGAGAAGACCTGGGTTCAAATCCAACTTCAGACTCTCACTGGCTGTGTAACATTGGGCAAGTTGCCTGACCCCTCTGAGGCTGTTTTCTCATGTGTAACAAGGAAGGGGTAGGTTCTCAAAGACCTTTAAGGTCCCTTCCAGCTTGGAATCTGTATGCTTATGATCTATCTCCCCTCTCATAGCCTGGGAGGCTTCCCCTCCAGCACCGACCTTGCCCCTTTGTAGGCACCCTCTCACCCATGGTTTCACCCTGTCCTTGGGGTGGGGAGAAGCCTGGAGGAGTGGGAAGAGAGGAGGGGTAGGCAGAAGGACTGAAGTTGGGGAAAGCAGAGAGGGAGGAAGGGAACAAGAGGATCCTGGGAGCCCCTTCCTTCTATCATTCCACCATCAGGCATCCCCGGACCTCACAAATTTTCCATGCAGCTTTCACTAAGTCTCTCTTTTCAGGACAGACTGTGCTGTCTGTCTCTGCTTTCCGGACAAGCTCCTCTGTCTGGGCTGAAATCATCTGGCATGTTACCAAGGTGAAAAGAAACTCAGGCTTATCCCTTATGAGACTCCTAGAGATTAGGGGTGATTGAAACCAAAAGGAAGCTAATATAATATGAAATGAAGACTTGGGCCCTTGGGAAGGGAGCCCTGCAATCACCTTTGACTTCCCTCTCCCATCCTAATATCCAATTAGTGACTATGTCCTGTCAACTGTGCTCCATAAATGTCCCTTGGATCCACCATTCACATGGCCACTATCATGGTTCAGGCCCTCATTACCTCTGGCTTGGACTATTGATAAGACCTTCTAATTGGTCTCCCAGCTTCCTGCTCTGGCCTTTAATCAATTCTCTACAGAGTAGCCAGAATAATCTTCTGAAGGCATAGATCTGAGCTGACTGCATCACTTCTTTGCTCAAACACCTTAATAGCTCCCTATTATCTCAAAGATAAAAAATAAAATCTTCCGCCTGCCATTTAAAGGCTTCCTCTGTCTCACTCCAGCGTTTTATCACATGACCACTTCTCAAACCCTTTCAATTCCGGGCAAATGAGACCACTAGCTGCACCCCAAATTCAACATTCATTTCCCAGTGGCTGGGATTACAGGAGTTTAATTCCTCTTTAGACTGAACCTGTGATTACAGCAGAAATCCTAGAGGTCTCATTCATTGTCAATGCTGAAGAGCACCTGTTCTGAAGCTTATACTATTAGAGTTGCCACAGAAAGTAAAGGTTAAATGACTGGTCCTGGGTCACACAGCCAGTAATGTGTCAGAGAATAGACTTGAATCCAAGTCTCCCTGACTGCAAGGGTGGCTGTCTAGCTTCTACCCTATGCTGCTTTCCCTTCATAAATGAATTTATTTTTAGGGTCAGAAACTGCCCCATCCATGGGATTGTAGGCGTTTACTTTTTGCTAAGTTAAGCCATGTGTGTAACAGAGAAGATTCACAGCTCTTTCACTCACCACCGCACAGAGGACAGATTTTTTGAACAGCGCACAGGAGGTACAAAAGACTTATCTGAGCTTGGCCTCTCCTTAATCACTCGGGCTTATTTACATCTAAAATTCACCCCGAAGTGTAAAAAGATTGCTAGGTCTCAAGGATGGACTGTTTTCTGGGGGAAGATTTGCTGAGTGGTGAAGAGAACAGGAGGATACTGGGTTCTGGGCCCTCGGGCTTGGAAGGGGAAAGAGGAGGGGAGTCTCTAAGGCGCAAAAGCAACAGCCAAAAAGTTTTTTCCTTCTTCACAATCGGCTTAGAGGTAGGCTGGGCTATTAACTAAGGGCAGGACATCTTTGTATCTCTAGCACCCAGGACAGCGACTAGCACAGAGTAGGTCCTTAGGAAATGTCTAGAGATTGACCAATATCAGGAAATCAAAAGGGGAAAAACATCATCTGCTTACAGATGGTAACTAGCTTCCGATGGCGAATACTAAGTTGGGTTGACTGTATAATTAATTTTTTTGGGGGGGAGGCATTTTACTCCACTAATCTCCCATCTTGAATCATGAAGTAATGAACATAAATTTGAAAATAACAGGCAATCTATCAGGCAACCAGCAATATCACATATGAAATGAAACAATCTGTGTGCACAGCGGGAATGTTAATCCCATTATTATAGATGGCAATTCTAAGGAAAGTCAGTGATCAGAGAGATCCAAGAAATTCTTTACAGGCTTGATGGCAAGGAGAGCCCGGAGGGCGCTTCCATCCTTCCTCCTTAGAAGGTGGGTTCTGCTGGTATTCCAGTCTCCATTAGTATTTTCTGCACAGACCAACTCTTAGAGTTTAAAACATTTCAAAGAAACAGCAGGTGTCAGTTTGTAATACTTGAGAAAAATTCCTAGCAACATAATCTTACGAATATTAATATGATAATGTGAGTTATTTCCTACTCCCCCCTACCCTCAGATCCCAGACTTGGAGCTGGAAGTGGTCTCAGAAGCTATCTGGTCAAACCCTCTTATTTGACAAATGAATAGATTGCATCACAATGTGACTTGCCCAAGGTCACACAGGTGCTATGTGTCAGACGAAGGATTTCAACCCAGTTCTTGATTCCAAAAGCAGTCTAATGTCGTCTTCTCGTGAGGTCACTATTTATTTTTTTCTTCCAATCCAAAGGTGATGGAAAATTGTCCCTCCAAAAGTGTGTCATTTTGCCCAGTGACAGTCATTCACGTAAGAAAACTTTTGGGGGAGAAAGTTATTTTGGGGGAAATTGAAGGGAAGAGCCTCATTCTGTTGGAGTAGAATACCCCTGAAGATGAGGAGTAGGAGATAAAGCTTGTAAGGTAGGTTGAGGCTTGATTGTGGTGGGACACTTCTGACAGGCAGGCAGCCACCTCTGGCTGACCCCTTAGCATACAAAATCCATGGGCATACTTTTACATTCCATAAAGAACTTAGGACAATTGCCACGCTTTTCCCCTCCTTACTTGGAAGTCAGAGAAGATGCTGGAGGGACACATCCAAGTCTTCTCTGCACTTTTCTCTCTGCCTTTGAAGAAGACCTCCCATAAGCCTTTCCTTCAGGCACAGGGCGCCGATAGAGCCGGAGACCTCCAGGGAAAGAAGCCTGGACGACAGGGGCCTGGAGCCCAGTATTGGCAGCACATCTTCTGGGCTGAGGCCTTTGAACTTCTCATTGCTACCATGAAGGCAGGACAGGTTACGGCGGTGGGCCTGTCCCGCTCCGATCCATTTGGCTGGGTGGTGCTGCTCCTTCTTCTCTGGGGCCAGTGCTGGGTAGCCTCACATGTGAGGGCCCTATTGATGTTGGACCTGGAATCCTGGGGCAGGAAAACAGGAAGAGGAGACTTCAAGTCTGCCAGTCGTATTCGGGGCTGAGCTGGTCCACTAGGACCAGATGGGGCTGGCCTAGTCTTGCCTTTGACGGTTCTCAAATGTATTTTTCAAAATTGAAATCAGCCTCCTCATAATTATATAGCATGGGATGTGGTGCAGGCAAGTCACAAAAACTGCTTGGTGCGGAACCGAAGATGAGGGGGCAGTGGGCAGCAGCTGTAGCCTGGGAGCCAGTGCAGGACAGAAGGCCTCTTTGGGCAGTCAGGCCAGGCCCAATTTAGGTTTGCTGATCCAGCAACCAGGGTGCAAACTGGAAAACACCGAGCCAGAGGAATCTGCCCAGAATGGAAATGAGATCATGAGCTGGGGAAACGAGGCTAAGAGGTGAGGCAGCCAGCCCAAAGAAGTCAGAGCAGAAGGTTGAGAACCCTAAGTCAGTGACCCGGAGATGAGCAGAGGTGGACAAAGGTCAGGTGGCAATGCTAGAGACAAGTGACCTCACACCAAGGAGCTCCCATTGGTGGCTTCATTTTGAATGAAAACTGGGGAGAGGAAAAGTTCAATGACCCTCTGGCATCTTGTCCTTTTCTTTAAAGACTGTTTCTCCTTTTCTCTCCTAGGCCAAAAATGCAGTAGCTACTTATGGGCTGGATCCCACTACTCATCATGGCAGCTTTTACCTGCTCTGTTCACAGTCTGGACCAAGTTGTCCCCTCCTTAGGCAGCCTGACGATCCCCTTGGGGGACGGGGTTAAGTCACTTTTGTATTTGTATCTCTAGTGCTTAGCAAGGTATCTAGCACACAGTAGGCACTTAAAGTCATGTATCACTGCAAAGTTGCAAAAATGTATAATATGCCAGATACCTAGAAAGATGTAATTAGGAGGGTAGAATTCTTTATAAACTGGCAGATGGTAAATTTTCCAACCACAGACATAAGCTCCAAAATATCCCAAAGAATTTAACCAATAAACCATACTGAAACCAGAACATTACGTACCAAACTTACCCATAATTGTTGGACTATATAACAGTGATCCATAAAAAAAAATTCAAGACCAATGTTTTTAACAGATGTCACCATATCACAAACTCCAAACCACAAGGAATGAAAAACTTGCAAAATCTAGAGAGTTGGGGGTGGGGAATGCAAACCAGGTCAGGACAGGTGGAGGAGGGTGTCTCATCGCCATTGTCTTTTCTGTTCCTGGAACTGTCCTGAACATAGTTCGCTGAGTCATCACAAGATAAGTTGACTTCTCAATACTCATTCCATTAGAAAACAATCAGTCACTTTACCCTTCTGCACAATAGTGTGCAGAAGATTCAATAGAAAGG
Organism: Vombatus ursinus; assembly: GCF_900497805.2. Lineage (NCBI taxonomy): Eukaryota > Metazoa > Chordata > Mammalia > Diprotodontia > Vombatidae > Vombatus > Vombatus ursinus. The sequence continues at coordinate 3,705,459 of NW_020952679.1, forward strand.
AATAATAGCAGGGAAGGGGACAAGCATTTATCAAGTGCCCATTACACACCTTGCACTGTTCTAAGGCTTTACAAATAGTTCATTTAATGGAGGAATAATGAACTATTCTCAGACAGTTCTTATCTAAACTCCACTCAAAAGGGTGAGAAGAATGGGGTGAACATCACTGGTGCTTGTCGTAACAGCTCCAATTAATATGATGGCTTATTATTTACTGATCCACGGGACGGCTGGGTGTACACCCACGTGGCTCCCAAGTGCAGGACGCAGCTGAGGTTAGAATGTGAAACAGCCTGAAGAAGGACGCACAGAAGTATCTACTCTTAGAAATGTAAGGGGCATGTGGGGCTGTGTGGGGGTGCTCCCCATTAGGTCATGGGTACCCGCACAGGTCTGTCCAGATGGACTCAAATGGAGGCAAGAATAGATTCAATTCTAGAGTTTCCTCCCCACTTCACCCTCAATTTTTCTCCAAGGGAGACTGATTCTTGCTGGGGTGGGGGGAACAGGAGGTTGAGGCCAGCATCTGACTACTCTGTTCTCCTCAGAAAAAGGGGATACTAGGCTAGAATTTATCTATCTATTCTCTTAAATACTGTTGGCTGAGGAGAAATAATTTTGAGGCTTAAGCTGTGCTTCTGATTGCTATCCCTTAATGGGGAAGGTATATAACCAAGTATATAACCAAGGCATATAACCAAGGCTTGACTCTCTTTCCACCAAATACCAATTCTACAATGAACATACATAGCAAATAACAAATGAGCACATTTATCCAAACTAATAGCAGACAGAATTCAAGAAAAATATACACAGGAGAATACTAACAGCCAATACACAGAGTAAAGGAGCTCTCCCATTGCAAGAAAGATAATGCAGCTCAACCAAGAAAAAGAGTCTCCAGTCTCCCTCGGAAGGAAATTCTCTGCAGTCTCCAGTAAGCTGGGGATAAGGACATGATGGAGGGTACTGGCCCTCCACATGATAGCTTCTTCACAGCATCATTTTGTCTCTTCAGACCTGAAGAGAATCTAGAACCTTGTGTCTTTTCTTTTGAACCCAGAAGATCATGATTTCTCCTTCCTGCAGCTCTCATCAGCTCCACCCCTCACACAGCTGTGGAACCTTGACTAATCCATTTCCAACAATGAGAAGATTAGGCATAGTCCTTTGAGCCAAGGGTTACAAAAAGAACTCTCTAGCTCTAAGCTGCTGCCTGGTTTAAGTCCCCTGGGAGAAGATGACTCTTCAACTTCAGCCACAAGAGAGGGATGCCACCCACAAGGTCAAGCATGAAGGTTCTCCAGTCCTTGGGGTGAAAGGAGGCTGCTGTGCACAGAGAACTCTGCCTCCAGATTGGCTTATGGACCTGCTCTGGATGCCTGAAACTCAGCTCCCCCCCACCCCACCCAAGGCTGCTGTGCCAGTCAAGACCGAAGAGTAGCTGGAAAATATCTATCACTAAAAAGCCTTTGAAACTGGAGAGACCTATGGAACTACTGGTAAAAGGAAATTGTTTTTTAGGATGCTATGATGTCATATCCTGTGGAGCCAGAGAATTTTCAAAAAGAAATTAGAGGATTGTTTTACTAACAATCATTAGACCGAATTTTCAACCCTTCCGCAAACTGCGTTTTCCATTTAATAAAAAGGTCTATCATTGGTCGTAATTCCACAAACGTTTTCCTTGCTGTTTTCTGGAAGTTATAGACATATAAAGTTTTGGCTTTTTTCTTCTTCACATTTATATCCCCTAGGCTTAGCACAGTGCCTGGCACATAGTAGGTGCTTAATTGGCTGCCATTCACTTAGCTAACTTGTTTCACCTTATTGCTGAAGTAGCCTCTGGATAGGAACTGGCTGTTTGGTTTCATTGGTATATGGAACTCCCAGGTGAGGAAGTTCTCACTACAAATGCAGCTCAGGACCTTCCCTCTCAACCTGGGAAACAGGAAAATTAAATTGATAACTAAAACTTCTAATAAGTAACCTCTTTTGCTTCAGCAACACTATGGAAATCTATCCATCACTGATGATTGTAATTTGGAGACTGGTGGGTTACCGTGGGATTTTTTTTCTGGTCAGCAGTTGTTAAAAGAGAAAAAAAAATAATTGTAAGAGCAATTTGTCACAGGTTGGGCAGGAGTAGAAAAGCCAAGCAAGGAATTGTTACGTCTTTCAATTATCTTCTACCGGTATAAAAAAAATCAAGAATGAAAATAAGGACCAGATGTTAAAAGGAAAAATAAGATCAATTTCTTTCAGTCTTAACCTGTCTTTGCGGGCAAAACAGAGGCTTTACAAGCAGGGGAAACAATCCTGTGTCCACCCTCCCCTCAACCCTAGTTTTGGGGAGCCTGATGCTCTCCTTAATTAGCACAATTTTTCTGAAACAGTCATAGAGAAAAGAATACAGAACTGAAATATAAAAGCAGCATCTAGTCCAGCCCAGTCCTGTCCAGCCCAGTTTAGGCCAGGCCAATCCAGTCTAGGCCAGTCTGAGGAAACTCCCCCTACAAATGCAGCTCAGGACCCTCCACAGGAAAATTACATTTATGGTAAAACTTCTAATAATACCATCTTTTATTCCAGCAACACTATGGAAATCTTCCTTTTCTTTGCTCTCTCTCCACATAGGGAATCACACCCTTACCTGCCAAGGCTCTGCCCAAAGGGAAGATAAATTTTAATGTTTGAAACTTTTTTTGCTTGTTTTGTTTTTTTCTCTTAAAGATCAGCCTTAACCCCAAATCACTGGGGTCCTGGACCAAGCCCTACTCAGTCACTATTTGCACCCTGATTGACTCAGAGTGAGTGTAAATAACATTAAATTTTGTTTTGGCCAGAAACCCTGAGGGTCTTCTCCTCCAAGATCTATTTCTTTTTAAAGATTCTTTGCCTCACTTTTTAAAGTTAACCCTTAATCACTGCCTCAGTGATGAGTTGCTGCATCAGTCAAATTGAGACCTGTTAAAGACCTTAGCTTGAAAAGGCTAAGGTCCTCCACTGCATCCTGGGCCATCTCTAGTTGTCCTGATTCACATCTGGCCACTGGACTCAGATGGATCAGGAGGAGAGAATGAGCCTGGTAATATCCACAGCCCATTCACTTGCATGTCATGGCCTCACCTCCCTGATGTCATGGTCGTCTTCGAGGACAAAGAACAAACGGCCACTGTGGAAATCTACCCATTACAACCCAGCTCAATTCTAGTCCAGGATAGTCCAGTTGAATCTGGCCCAGACCAGTCCAATCCAGTCCAATTCAATCCAATCCAAGAAATAGGGATGAATTCTACTGTAGGTACCATCCCGAGTTAGCTGGGCATAGGAAGGTGTAAAAAGACACAATCTGTGACTTCAAGGAACTAGCATTTTGTTGCTGAGGAGGGTGGGTTGGGGTTGGGGGTGGGTGACTGAGAAGTAAAATCCAAGATGGGGTTTGGTGGGGGGGGTGAGCCAGAACAATCAAAAAAATCTGAAAAAAAGAGACAAGACTTTTAGCTGAGGGGATCAGGAAAGACTTCACAGAGGAGGTGACATGTGAACTAAGCTTTGTGTGAAGAGAAGGATTGTGGAAGGTGCCTGTGTGTGTGTTGGGGGGTGGGAGGGTGGGAGGAGAAGCAGTCATTCCAAGCCCACAAACACCCGATTGTGCCCAGATGACTGTAACTGGGCCTGTTGTCCCATCACAAACTAACTGTACCTCTCAGGTGGGATTAAAAAAAATACGAGAGAACTGGTTGCTTACAGTAATTAAATGAAGAAAACAATGACTCAGATGGTCCTTTTTTCAAATGTACAAGATGCTCATGACAGAAATCCTGAATGAACTATGATAATAATGATAATAATACTACTAATAAATAGCATTTATGTAGTGTTTTAAGGTTTGCAAAGAGCTTTTTCGACAACCCTGGAAAGTCCCCATTTTCTAGATGAGGAAACTGAGGCAGAAGTGACCTGCCCAAGATCATATAGCTAGTAAGTATCTGATTTTGGATTTGAACTCTGGTCTTCCTGACTCCAGGCTAGAGGTAAGCCCACAATGGTGCCCCTTGGCAGGTGAGGCCCAGGACAGCCTGGTAAAGCAGAAAGGGCTAGGCTGGAAAGGAAGGGCCTTGAATTTTGGTGCCAGCCCCATCGCTATGGAGATGGGGGGAAGTCACGTCTCTTTTCTGAGCCTTGGTTTCTTAATCTGCCAAGTGAGGGTGGGAAACTGGAGGATTTCTTAGATCTCTTCAAACTCTCCCTCTCTGAGTTCATGATCTAGACCGTGGAAGTCAGATATAAGCCGCAGGGCAGCTAAGCATTGTCCAGCAGAGGAATTCAGTGAAGGAAGGAAAATTCCCTTAGTATTTCAAAGGCATGGCACTGTGGGGCCTACCATTTGGGTAAGGGTTTTTTGTTTGTTTGTTTTTATATCCTGGAGTTGCATGTCTCATCTCAGCAGGCCTAACTGTGCATGTACCCTGAAGTGTGTACCCCAGGGAAAAAGGAGTGGGATTAGCTGCTGGGCCAGTCCCCTGCTGTTTATAAGGGCCAGCAATGGCCTCTTGACTTCAGCACATGTTTCTAATTTAAACTCTAAGGGTGTGTGTGTGTGTGTGTGTGTGTGTGTGTGTGTGTGTGTGTGTGTACATGGATGCTCTCACCTACCCCATTCCATTTTGAAATGAATTTAGATGAAGCTTAACTTCAATGAATTTGCTCTCAGCAAAATTCAGAGAGGGCTACCCATCATCATCCGGCTGTAAGTAAGGAGGGGCCAAGGTCGCTCTGCTGGTATTCATTTGTGAGGGACTTCTCCATTCAAGCCATCTATCTGTCAAGAATCAATACGCTGGGCTTTTCTATTCGAGTCTTCTCGAGGTTTTGAGTTTTCACTAGGAAGCTAAAACATGATCTTCCTGCTGAACTAGTGATGGCCATACTCGGAGCTGTTCTGCAGGGTTTTGCATCTCTCCCACACTGAAGGAAACATGATTTTATTAGGAAATGACGAACCCAAACATTTGCCTGGCTTGATGAGCATTAAGCCGGTCCAAGCCCAAGTCCTCATTGGCTTGCCAACAGAAATAGATCTACAAATGGACAGAGTCAGAAACTCTGTTTTGCTTCTGGCGAAGGCTTAAGAAATATCCGTGGGGCAAGGTACTTCACTCTGTCCTTTGGAATGGAGCCCAGTCAGCCTGGAGAGCTCACTGTGAGTATTTGGGGAATGCTCCTCAGTATATTCAAATGTACAAAAGGCAGCAGAAACACATCTAAGCTCGGGTTCATCACAAAAGCTTACAATGAATTGATTTTGGGGGAGGGTGGAGGAGTTTCTTTCATTGGAGTTGGGCAAGAGGACATGTTGGTCAATTCAATATACTCTCAGGAGTAGGAGTGTGGGTATTTATTCAGTCTTCATGGTGAAAAAAAGAGTTATTCTTGTGCTTTTCTGTTATTGCCTAAAACTACTTAGATTGAGACTGGGGAGCCTTGTTATTCATTGCAAACAACAGCCCAAAGGAAAGTAAGAAATCTATCGGAGTTACATGAATAACAATCCAAGAACCATGTGGTTCAGGGCAATGGTTCCCAACCTGTGGACAAAAGACTCCTTGAGGACCGAAGAGTTACTGCCAGGGTTTAGCAAATCCATGCATGCCCCAAGCACTGGCCCTGTGCTATTCATTTAGCTCTAGCTAGAAATTCAGGGGGCCGACTCAGGATAGTGCCTTCCGTGGAATGGATAAAATACATCTGGCATATGTGTGTGTGTGAATACACGCATATATGTTACTATTAAATTTACAATCCCAATAACAACAATATCTCGTATTTATATAGCATTTTAAGGTTTGCAAAGAGCTTTGATAGATATTATCTCACCTGATTCTCTCAATAACCCTGGGATTATAGGGTTATAAAAATTTTTATCTCCATTGACAGACAAGGAAACTGAAGGATTTGAGAGGGTAAGTGACTTGCCCAGGGTAACATAGCTAGTAAGTTGCTGAGGCAGGATTCAGAGCTGGGTATTCCCCCTTCGGTCTCTCTAATATACATTGGTACTTTTGTACTTAATGAAATACAAGCTGATTTAAAAACTTTCCTAAATTCATAAGTGACAGAGACTATCCTGGGCCCCACTGTCTGCAGGTCAGGGAGGTTACACTTCACCCCTCCCCCCCAGGGCTCTCCAGTACTTTATGGGGGTTGGGGGTGTCTAGTCTCTTTGATGTTGGCTCCAGCACTACCAATAGCATCTAGTCTCCAGCACTACCAGCGATACCAATTTTCTCAATCAATGGATACAAATAGCATGATGACTGTACCTAAGATCTTATCAACCAAAGTCGTTCCACCTCTAAATCTTGAATCTGAAAATCCCTTCTCTGAAGAAAACCTCCTAACATTCCACCATCATACTTTCTCATTCCTAAGCCTCTTCTCTAACTTCCCCACAGCCTCCAGCACTGATATCCCTCCCTTGTTTTCCCAGTTCATCATCCCTGTTCTGGCCTCATTTTTCACCCTTTCCAGATGGGACCCTGTTGTGATCCCAAACAATGAGCCAGGACTTTTTTTTCCAATATCAAAGTTTCCAAATATCACGCTGGGGAGAGGGAGTGGGAGAGCGGTCACTCCAGCAAGTGTCATAATATCCTCGCTCCCTCCTCAAATGGAGTGTCACCCACACTCGCTCTCTAACCAGGGTGCCTTTCGGGCCATCTGTCCAAGGTGCAAAAAGTCATTACTGCTTCTGAGGAGGACCATGGTGTCTTTTTCAAGGGAGGTTCACAGAATCTGCACCATGAGACCAGACTTATCTACCTAGCCAAACCTCATTTGCTTTCTCAGGGCAGCAGATGGCTATCTGAGAAGCAATCAGGCTTTGTAAAGTTTACAGAGAGAGTAACTTCAGGTGAGGTGCTGAACAACCAGCCAGCCTCCCATCTCAAAAGGCAAAAACCTTTAAAATATGGGAGACACACCAGTTGCTTACAGAGTAGGCGAACCCTCAGGGAACTCGCCCTATTTAAATCACTACAGTTTTCAGAGACATGGAGGAAAGAAGCCAAAGAAGGGGAAGGGAAGAGGGGTGGACAGAAATATCCGTGAGTGAAAGTTCATGGTAATAATGTAGAAGACAGAGTTCTCAATATAAGAAAGTGAAACTTTGTTGAGGGAGGTACTGTTAAATGTGGATTCCTAATCAAAGTAATCGGAATAAAAAGTACACATCTGCTTCTGACAGAATGAACAAAGGAGAGACAAGCAATTGGGATGCTAGATACAAATGGGACAAATGAAACATAAAAGTTATAAAATGCTTTAAAGAGAAGAATCCAACATTATGCTGACGGGGGAAACTTTAATCCCAAACTATCTAAATAGATTCTCACAATATACTTTACCATACTACTGCCAATTTATTTTTTAAAAATGTGGTTCTGATGATATTAGACAAAGTTGGATAAAAACGAGAGAGAGATAAAGGATAAAGTCAGGACCTATGATTTCATGCGTATAGGGGACTCTCAGATTAGGAAACTATTTTTATCACTGTAGGTCAGCACCTCCTCTGAATTTTAGAGTCTTAGACAACTGCATAGAGTACTGAAAGATGAAGAGTCTTGCCAGTATGTGTCAGAGGCTGGACTTGAACCCTGGGGTTTCTGGTTAAGACCATTTCTCTTTCCATTACTGCATAGCTATCTTACAAAAGAGATAGAGGGCATTATATAATGTTAAAAAGGTTCGAAGTAAAACATTAATATATCATTCTCAAATATATGCACAACTAACAATTTGGCAACAAAATTCCTAAGGGAAGACCTTACAGGTTGCAAGAAGAAACAGATAAATAAAACAATGAGCAAGAAATTCAAATACCTCAATATCAGAATAAGATAAATCTAGCAAAAAGTTTAAATAACAGGGAAGTCACAGAGTTAAACAAAATATTAAACAAACAAGATCTCACAGAATTATATAGTGAACCAAATGGAATAGGCAAAGAATATATCCTTTATTTTAAAGGTCATGTAATTTATATAAAAACTGACCACACTATGGACCCCAAAGAAGACATGGGCAAATATATGAAAGTTAACAGACTAAGTGATAGATTTACAGATGAGAATGCTGTGAAATTACTAGTAATGGCACAATGAACAATAAACAGAGGCTGGATCATCACTTGTCTTGCATGGTGGGGAAAAAACACTGCATTTGGATTCAAAGGACCTGGCTTGAAATCCTGCATCTGATACTATTTGTGTGACCCTGAGTAAATGACAACACCTCGCTGGTCCTCAGTTTCTTCATCTGTAGAATGATGACTAGATTAGATGGTTCTCCTTAGTTCTCAAGGCTTTTCTAGTTCTGGATTTATGAGCCAATGGTACCATGATCTCTTTGAGCTATCCACAGAGGAGCTGTCCAAATAATCCATCTGGTACAGAGATGTTTGGAGAGTTTTGTGTGTCAGTTCTAAGTGGTCCTCAAGGGAGAAGTCTTGGTTTTCCCTTCTGCCTTTCTTCCCACAATCCAATTGTGGTCTGCTTAGGGGCACTAGGTACTCCTAACATGAATCACCCCCCTTTCTAAGAAATGCACCTATTCAGGCCTCTGAGCCTGGGAACTACCAAGTGGCAGGTAACCTAAATCAAAGGGAACATTTAAATATAAAACACAACAGGTATCTGGAGTAAGCCTGGATCAGAAGAAGTAAAAACTCTGGACTTCAGGGGGCTCTTGGCTGACATTCTAGGGATCCTTAAGAAGCTGTGTGAAGTATGGAAGTGCCCAGATGATACAATCTGGATGGGGAAGTCCCAGTGGGCATTCACATAAGCCTGAAGAAAGAAAGGATAAAGCCCCAAGGGCCTATGATTTTCACTCTGACAAAGAGAGATCATAAAGACACCTCACCAATGTGCACCATCACTGGCCCTCCTCTTATTGTCTTAAGAGTTTGAGAGATTCAAGGGAGCAGAATGGCAGCAAAGCACCATGCTGAATGAACTCCTCAAGAGTTTCATGTGATTCATACTTGTCTCTTTTTTTTTGTGATAAGGGGATGACATTGGTGGGATTGGGCTCATTGGTCTCCAAAGTTCTTTACTGCTCTAAATGAACATGTTTGGTAACTGGACTGAAGACTCTAGGGATACTGCGTGTATACCAGCAAGCAGATAAGCACTCCTCTGCGCACACACACACGCACACACACACACACACACACACACACACACACACACACACACACATATTCTATGAGTCCCATGGTTTTGTTTAAATCCTGCCTCTGAGATTGACTGCCTATGACTGTGGGCAAGTCACTTAACCTCCTTTGGCCTCAGTTTCCTCCGAGGTTCCCTCCAGACCTAGAGCCCTGATCCCATATCTGGGCCACATTAATACAAACTTCCTGCATAAATACAGTGAGGGCTTTTTCCTTTATTTGTTTTTAGTGGACTGCATAATAGCTTTTCGAGAGAACATTTTTAGAGAACTTTTCTGAGGATATGGCTATCTCACTAATGTAAAATACTCCAATGAGGTCTCCAAAAGGCCAAAGGGCAAGTTAAAGAGTAGCATTAAGTAATACGTAGTGAATCTATGAAGAGTCAATGAGTACCATTCTATTACAGAATCAGTGGGAATATTGGAACTATCCTCCTCCCAATCACCACCAAGAAAACAAAAAAGCCAATAACCCACAAGATTTATGCATTTTGTTGGGAATATGAAAATCAAGTGCAATCCAATCTCTTTTCAAAGACAAATCAAGAATGAAACTGAATTTATTTGAAACATTTTTTTATCAATATCAGGGTTTTCTAAAAATCACCTTCACTTCCAAATATGCCCCTTCCTGCTCCCCTACCCAGAGTCATCTGTTATAAAAGAGAATTTAAAAAGACAGGAAAAAATCAGTTCAGTGAAGTTAATACAACAACTGAGTCTACTAGAGAAGGCAACACTTTGTCCCCGTTGTCCCCCACCTCTGGCAAGAAAGAAGGGACGTACTTGTTCTCTTGTTGAATATGTTTTAAAATCATATCCTAAAAGATGATAGGTCTAGTGAACCTCAAGAGAACATTTTAATGTAAGGAAATATCAGGCTGCAATGAATGTCTTGGTAACCTTTTGAGTTGGTTTCTTCTGAGCTTAAAAACCCTCCCATTATTCATACATATTTTATCTTTAAGTTATACACATACCTGTTGTGGAGTCCTTTCCGAAAAAATAATTGCAGAACCCCCTTCTTCTTCCTTAGGGTAATCAGGAAATGTGCCAGTAATATTCCTAAAGGGGGGAAAAGGTGAAATGAAATGGGAATATCAGTGTAGCTGACTCTCCTTCATATCTGCTTTACTGAGTCTTCTATATTCCTCGAAACGACTGGTGATCACAAGTCTTATTTTCACTTTAGATCAGCAGGCTGAAAATGAGGTCTCTAATGGGAAAAAGTAATCAGATATAAACAAGGCCTGGTTTCCTCCCTTTCAGGGCACTGACGGCTATGTCTGGGATTCAAGAAAGTCCCCTTTAAATGAGAATAGGTTTCCTCCCCTTTTCAATATAAAGTGACTTTGTGTTTGACATTTGGAATAAAAACAGAAGCACAAATCACTTTAATTTGTTTAATGTGAGAACACATAACGGATAAACACAGGTTTGGGAAACTAAACAGAAGGCAGAAGTAATTCCTAGGACAAACTCAGGAGCACTGCTCTCAATACAAACACACTCTGGGCAAGTTTTGGTCTTCCAGAGGACCCAACAAGCTGACAAAACCCCTTGACGTTTTATGTTACAACCTAAATTGTCCATGGGCCTCCGGTGTTTATATTTTCCATAATCATGTCATTTCTGCATTTAAAAATGGGCTTCATATGCTACATGGAGCAATTTCAAGGAGGTCGTAGCGTGACATTTGGGAATACCATATGAATACTGGTGGTACCAGGTATCCCCCATCTAAAAAGTGAACAGCAAGGCAAACATCCTGAAGTTTGGGGGGACGGCTCAGTTCATTTGTTTCACATCTCAAACTCTATTTGTTCATCCATGTTGAGCCCAGGGAGTAACTGAACTTGTAGACATGACTTAATAGTAATAATGATAATAGCTAGCTTTTATATAGAGGGTATTTTGACATTTGCAAAGCTCTTTACAAAAATCTTATTTTACCCTCATTGCCACCTTGGGAGGTTGGTGCTATTATCATCCCCATTTTACAGATGAGAAAACTGATGCAGATGGCAGATAACTGACTTGTCTGGGGTCACACAGTTAGGAAGGGTCTGAGACTGAATTGGAACTCAGGTCTTCCTGACTTCTGGGTCACAGAGGGACCATATCTGGCCTCTGATACTGTTGCTGGACATTGAGCCCTATCTTGACCCAGGCCGATTGATAGCATTTCTGCAGCCTAGATTCTTTCTAAATGTAATTCATTCTATCCAGACAAAAACTAGAAGATATTTATTACGTTACAATCACAGCAGTTTCCTTTCTTTATTTCAACCTACTCCTTCCCTTGTTAGTTGCCCAGCAGATACAACACATTGACTTCACCATCCATCTCTTCCAAAGCTTTTAAATTTCTGTCACTGCAGACAAATCCTGGGTGCACAAAACAGGGAAGCCAGAGAAGGAAAAGACTGAAATTTTTGAATCCCCAAAAGGGTATTGTGTTCTCATTTACATGAAGTGAGGCTTTCAATGGTCTTCCCCGCACTTCCCATGAAAGGAGAATTCATTTCTGCAGTCACTTTTGTGGTTAGCAAAGGGTGTTCTCAGGCACACGATTTCATCCATATCAGTGTGGCAGACTGAGAAAAGTCCTGACAGAGACTCCGACAGCCTGGCCCTGGCTCCCGCTGGCTTGGCGATGTTCAGGCAACTCCTCGACTCCCTAAGGGGCCCTGTTTCCTCATCTGTAAAATAAGGGGAATTAGAGCCATTCGTGACCTACTTCGTCAGGGTGCTGTGAGGGGCGCTGTCGGCGATGAAGTGTTATATACCTGTGAGTTGTCACTGGTGCCAAGGATTAGTTTTTCCCTGAAATGGAATCAACTCTATGCTTAAAGACCTGAAAATGGAGTTTTCAGAGGAGTGACTTGAAGTGATATGTGGAAGACTGCAGTCTTTGTGGAAACGTGGTAAGCAGGCCAAAAATTGTTGAGTGTTTTTGGAGGGGATTTAAAGGATTCTTTTTCAAGAAAAAGATTAATGGCATTGTCCTGATAAAACAGTGGTTCCTAGAATCACTATCAGAGCACAGTGTTCCCATAAATGGCATCTCCTTGGGAATATTCAGTGCTAATAAGTCTGGTCAAGACTTACTTGTCAGCAGAAAGAACCATGGATTTATTAAAAAAAAAACAACAACAACAACAAAAAACAAAAAATACCAGAAGGCCCAGGGTGTCAATTGATGCAAGAATAAATAAACAAATGGAAATAGATACTTGGAACTCAAAAAGGCTCAGGTATTATTATTTTGCACCACATGACTTTTTCTATATCTTTGTTATCAATGTTCTTTAGCATTCTAAACATTTGTCAAATCGCGAAATAAATAAAACATGTGGTTTTACCTCTAGGGACAAGATGTGTTAAATGATGCCTATGCTTAAATACTTTATACTTTTGTTGTACATAAGAGGCAATGCTGCTACATCTATTTCTGTAGAGCCATTCCTTTGCCCATTAGTCTTTTTTCCTTGGAACACCAGTAGAATTCATCATTAATAAAACCTTGTGAATAACATATTTATAGAGTAAATGAAAATTTTATCTTTTCATGTATTTTCTACTATTTTACTAATTTATTCTAAAATTTTTCTGGTTCTTTTTTTCAGATTTTCAGAACTTATAATTTGGTTGTAATAGTAATACAATTTTCTTTGTGTCCTTACGGATAAAAACTGAGGATTCTCCGGTGAAAAGATTTTAGAACTAAGAAGAAATTTCCTATGTGAAATTTCAGACAGTGAATTCGACGACGTCAATGCTACAATCACAACACATGAGGAAGGGAAAGAATAGTCTTCATTTGATTCCAATGACAATGACTCCATCAATGAAATTTCTTCTAGAGCTGACAATCTAAAAGGTAATAAGCAACGTGGTTCCCATCAGACCCAAGTTCACAGACGAAAGAAATGAAGAGCCACAATGTCTGATGGGTAATTTTTTTTTAACAGAATGGGCTGTTGCTTCTCAAGCAAAGCGAGGATGCTTGTAATAGCTAAGTATTATTATCCTTCAACCTGGCTCTACTGCATATTCCACACAGAAAAGTCCCATGCTTTCTTTTCAAGTTTTACTCAGTGAGCCAATGCTTAGAAACATTTAGAAATGTGCAAATCCCAACTCCAGCAAATAATAGGTAATGTTAAATGATCTGCTGCTGCTGTTTTTATTCAGTCATTTTCAGTTGTATCTGACTCTCCATGATCCCATTTGGGGGTGTTTTTTGGCAAAGATACTGGAGTTGTTTGCCAGTTCCTTTTCCAGCTCATTGGACAGATGAGGAAACTGAGGACTACAGCGTGAAGTGACTTGCCCAGGGCCACAAAGCTAGTTAGTGGCTGAGGCCAGATTGGAACTCAGGAAGATGAGTCTTTCTGACTCCGGGCCCTGCATTTTATCCACTATGCCATCTAGCTGCCCTAAGTGGTCTATACTACATTAGAAGAATTAAAAAAAATTATTTGTGCTCATGACATTATCAATGGAAGAAACCAGTCCCAAAGTATGAGGAATAGCTCCTGGTGGTGTCCTTTGCCAAGAAAACTATGCCACAGGGCAGCTAGGTGGCACAGTGGATAGAGCATCGGCCCTGAAGTCAGGAGGACCTGAGTTCAAATCCGGCCTCAGACCAAACACTTGACACTTACTAGCTGTGTGACCTTGGGCAAGTCACTTAACCCCAATTGCCTAAAAAAAAAACCAAAACTATGCCACATAATTGATTCCTAGCTATAATGAGGTATCACCAGACATGTTTTGTCTAGCATCCTCACCATAGAATCCTTTCATTGAGAATTGTTAGAAGGCATTCATTCCTGTTGCCTTGCAAGGCAGGTTGTAAATGTATTCAACATGTGTCAAACACGCCAGTCAAATTTGCCCTGAAATTTTGGTTGGCAGTACATGGTGAAGACTAATCCTTGCTCAGTGGATTCCCTTGCTTGAGGAAAGATGATAAAAGAAGTGAAGATGCCCAGAGTGCCCTGAGATGGAGTGTTGAAGCTTATGAAACCACAATTTGACAAAGGCTACAATGTAACCCATGGCAATGATTTTATTACATCCCTTGGTCTTTCCCTGGGCCTTGCAACCATGGGTGGAGGGTAGTAGGGACTATTCCTCAGAACCATGGAGAGCTTCCAGCAGTAACAGACACAAGGGTCAGTGCTTGGAGCTCAGGTCCTGAAATCTACCAAGAAGAAATCTACTGAGCTCTGGTTCTGAAAGCTCCAGGGACACCAAGGAGCTCCAGCTGTGTAACTGTCACGAGGGTCCTCCCCTCCATGCAGAAGCTCAGAGAACAGTCCGCAGCAAAAGCTGACACTCTCCTAGTCTATGATAAGGCTAAGATAGGAGCAAAAGGAAGAGATGCTCCTGACTAAATGATAAGGTGGGACCCAGGCAAAGCAGCAACTGGAAATGTTCTAGCCACGCCCTTCATTAGCAGCGAGAGGCTTGTAACCCAAAGGGGAGCTAGGAGCTTACTGGAGACGGTCTGAGGGGCCGATCAGAAGTCACAGCACAACTCAGATGCTCCTCCAGCCAAAATGCACCACGCTTGTGACCCTATAGTGCTGAGAAAGGGCGCAGGGGCATACTCCATTCGCAAAAAGTCTGTTTGTGCAAATGTGTGATAAAAATGTATGCAAAGTGTGATTCCTAAATAAGTGATTATTAGGAAATATATTTGATGACCAATCTTTTCTTTCTCTTCTTTTTGCAAAGGCATTTTAAATACAAATAGTTTTGAACAGATAATATAATTTTACTTTGAAATAAACATTTTCATCCCACTATCTCTATGTTCTCCTTTGTCAATTAAAAAATACTGCATTGCCTCAATTGATACGATTGGGTTCTTTCTGTCCTTCCAGCTCCTTGGGCCTGGGAGAGTAGAGAGCAGTCAGGGGCACAGGTATGCCTAGAGTCCCTGCAGCAAGAGGGGTGAGGCCCTGTTTGAGTCCCAGACACCAGCCTGTGGGTTGGTTAGTCCAAGAGGGTGCTGAGTGAACAGTTTAAGAATTAATTCTCCAGTGTTAATTCAGAACCCTTTACTTTATTGAGGTTATCACCTTCTTGTCTTGTGGAATCAGCCGGGATGCTTCTACATCTGGCTCCTAATTCCCTTTGGTTGGGAGTGATGCTGATAAAAGTTTGTCTGCACTGGGGAAAATGTCTAGTTTACCATCCTGTTGGTCATGTGACCCAGGAGTTTCCAGGCGACTCTAAATTTCAGAGAGCATGATCTTCATTGGTAGAGGGAGTTTTCTCACCTGTGAGTTCCCTACACCAATAATCTCATAGGACCAGTACCCATCCCTAGGGAAGCTCCTTTTTCTTGGGTGAGTGATGGCAATTGAGGGTAGAAATAGGGGGTATTCCAGGGTTACAGGTGGAGTTTCTTGGTCCCCTTTTGGAAAGTGACATAGCCCAGACATTCTGAGGAAGAAGTGGGAAGGGGTGGCATGGACTGAGGGATCACCACTAAAAAGCTTCAAACAGCCATATGTTCATAGCTGAGTTCTAGCAGAAGAAAGGGCCATACTAGAGGGCAACTGAGTCACCCATCCTGCTCATCCTCAGGGGGCCAGGAGTTGAGCCCAGGGAAGCTGGATGAGATATCCCTGCCCAGCTCAGAAATAAGCCATCAACGCCCACAGGCATGGCCACTTCTTGGCAGCTCATTTAGGGTGGGGGGCAGTCAAGAAAACTCTAGTTCCATTGGAACAGAAACAGGACAAAGTTCATTACAGTACTAAAGGTCATTAGGAGAGGCGATTGGAGATTGTGGTGGTGGTGAGAGTTTGTCAGGAGTAGGGGAAATGCTTTTTTAAAAAAATTTTAAAAATATATAATTTTTTAAAATGCCATTTTAAAATAATAGGGCCTTCATGTCTTGCCCCCAGGTCATGGAGCAAGAAGGTGCTGCTGTGGCAGGCTGAGAGAAGGCTGAGCTGGGAGTTAGGGCGCTCGGATGTGAGTATTGCCTCTTAGCACTGTGAAAAATGTGTAAAGTCCCAGTCTCCGTAGAGCTGAAAACTGGCTCCCTGCCTTAGAGTTGGAAGCCTTTAGAGCACAGAGCATAGAGCTTCTCATCAGAGGCTAGTGACTAGGAAACATCCTCTGAATCCCCGCAGTGGTTCTGGCTGGCGCAGAGCACTGGAGCATGGCTGCCATGCTGATTGGAGAGATGATGCCCTGGGGATTGCGAGGGGATTAGCTGAGGGCCTCAAATTACTTGCTCTCAGGAAAAGTGCTCTTTCAATTAAAAGTGGAAACAAAACTATGTGGTTTGTATTTGACTTTAATTCATTAAAGGTGGTCCACCCACCTCCGGCCCTGACAACCTCATTCATCCCCAGATCTCTCTCTTCCAATGCCTGGCTCCAATGCCAAGACTATTCTGTATGTGACTCCATTCTTGTCATTTGGGTCCATTACCAGGGCTGGCTGGCTCTAAATCACCAAGCCTTCTTTCCCATTAAAAGCCCACTGTCCGGCCCCCTCTCCCAGGCCCTCAGCATTGTACTAACTCCCAAACAAATTGCTAGCTATATTTTTAAAAAGACATAGCCCAGGACATACCCAAATGGAACATCTTGCCCCCTATCCTCTCCCTTTCTTGTTTCTGGGATATAAGGGTAGAGACACTAGATGAGAGATACTTCCCAGTCACTCCAAAGAGAGTGACCCAGCGATTTCCACAGGAAAAAACAAGTGGATGAAGGAGGCTACCCCTACAGGAAGTCTTTCTGGATTTCCACCCCCAGCTCCCAGTGCCTTCCCTTGGAAATGACTTTGCATGGTTAAAGTCCCTAGGTGGCATAGTAGATAGAGTGCTGGGCCTGGAATTAGGAAGACCTGAGTTCAAATCCAGCTTCAGACACTTATTAGCTGTGTAGTTAATCACTTAATCAATTTCTTCAACAATAACAGCACCTACCTCCCTTTTTGTGGGGATCACATTAGATATTGGTAAAAGTACTTGGCATTGCACCTGGCACATAGTAGGGGCTTCATAAGTGCTAGCCACTGTCAACATAATACATATTTTATTTATTGTTTTCCTCCAACAGAATGTAAGGTCCTGGGGGCAGCTAGGTGGCACAGTGGATAGAGCACCGGCCCTGAAGTCAGGAGGACCTGAGTTCAAATCCGGCCTCAGACCATCACTTGACACTTAATAGCTGTGTGACCCTGGGCAAGTCACTTAACCCCAGTTGGCTAAAAAAAAAAAACCTAAAAAAAAGAATGTAAGGTCCTTGAAGGTTGTGACTACTTCATTTTGTCTTCATGTCTCCAGGCCCTATTATTTGTACCTGGACCAAAGAACAAAGGTTTGCTGAATGAATGGATAAATGAATGATTTTCCAGTTTCAGTCAACGAGCACCTGCTCTATGCCAGGCTTTCTACTAGGATCTAAGTCCAATAGATAAGGATGCAGTTGGATGGGCAGCTCATTGAGTTGGCAACAGTCAATCAGTGCATCTATCTCAACACAACATGAATCTTAGAGGTACAGTGTGGCTGGATAGTGAAGTGGGCCCTGAAGGAGGAATCCCAGGCAGAAGCCTTTATTAAGAACCTATCGTCAGCAAGGCTCTGGGACAAGGTACTTAGGATAAAAAGACAAAAGAAAACAAAAAAGCTTTTGTCCTCAAAGAGCTGAAATTTTACTGGGAAAATTCCACAGCACTTTGAAAGACCCCCAACTATTGGCTGCTACCAAGGCTCATCTTTTTTTCAAACATCAATCTTCCCCAGTGAAGTTCCATAGTGGTGACGCATAAAAATAACTACTACAGGTGGCCCAAAAGTCGATAAAAAGCTTCAGATCAGGAACAAAATGAGTGTGGAACATTGGGCATGTGAATGTCGCGCAGGAAGTGACCCAACCATCATTGAGAACATCTATGACCAGAAAGGGAGGCGGCCAATGAAAGTCAAAGTGAGTGGGATAAAGGGTGGATCGACATAGAATGACGGGATCTTACATTGGTGCTCTGAGCCCCAGCGGAAGTCTTCCTCTGGAACTGTCTGGCAGATTGATGACAGGATATGTCCAAGGGTCCCAAGCCAAGGCTTTCCCCAATGCTTCAGCAGAGGAGGGGTAAGGGACCCTACATCCTAAATCTATGGCCATGGAGCACAAACTCTGGCCTAGTCCACAATGTTAGAAAGGGCTCAAGACCAGACCTGCCAAAAGCCTATGTCTACTTTCTGAGGATATGGCTAGCCAAGTGTGAGAGTTCCAGCCCTGGAAGATTGGCTGTTTAGGGAGGAATTCTTCAGCTTTGGAGACCCAGGAATCAGAGAAACATACTCTGTGCTTATCTTTCATTGACTGTCAAAAAGCATTTGATGTGGAGGAATAAAATGCTGTCCTGAAGTCTCTTCTCCTACAAGTTGTATCAATAACAGAATTCTTGAAAGATACGAGTGTTAACTCTGATCATTAATGGTAGTTGAAGTATAAAACATAATGCTCACCAAAGGTCTCCTCAGTGGTCATGGAGTAGATCCAGCACAGAATCCAAATGGAAAGGGGATTCCCTCTACATGAGGTGATATCCTACAGATGCTCTTGTGGCATTATGACAGCTGCATGAAGCCCCCAAACAGTCCAGAGTTTCCTATATGAGATCCATAGGCACTCAAAAGAGTTTGAATTGCTATCCACACGGGAAAAACCGTGGTAGATGAAGGCTGCTACCATGTTGGCTGGACCCCTGTGGAAAGTTTATGGGAAGGCATGGACCAGAGTCACACGTCTGGGGCAGGCTGCACACGAGTAGCACTGTTGAAAGGTGATTGATTAATCACAGTTTGGAGCATTTGAACGAGGATGTGAAGGTACCCATGGGTCACAATCTGTACCAGAGGATGGAGGACATGCATTGATGAAATCATAAATCCATTGTGATATCTGATCCTCACCAAAAGCAAGTGACTGAGGTAGGATTCAAACCCAGCTTTTCTACCTCCAGGTCCAGAGCCCTTTCCACCTACTTCTCATAATAACAGGCACCATGTTCCACCTTTTAAAGACCTTCCTCTTAATACACACAAAGACATCCAGGTTCCTCCTTAGCTCTCTCCATCGCCTATACGATAAAGGGAAAAGCTCATAGAGTGACATCCAAGGTCTGTTCTTTGCTTTTCCTTATATTCCCAGTACCGAGCATAGCACAGAGTAGGTGCTTAATAAAGGTCTGTGGACTTGAATTCATCCAATCTATCTTAATGAAAAAGCAATATGGCACTGATCAATCAATAAGCATTTAATAAGCACCAACTATGTACTGAGCCCTGGGAATATTTAGACCAAAAGAAAGCAGTGTACCCTCAAGGAGTTTACATTCTAATAGAGACAAGTGTACACATTAGAACATATACAGCAAACATCCAAAATGAATACAAGGTGAGTTGGGTAGGGGGTTTCCTAGCAGCTGAGTTTGGGCGGGGTGGAGGAAGTCAAGGGGCACCAGGGAGAAGGTGGGGCTTGGGACTGACTGAGCTTAGAGTCAAAAAGCCCAGGTTCCAGGCTCACAAATTGGGGAAGTCACAAGGATTGTTATGGAGAAAGCCCTTTGAGAATTGGAGAGAGCTATCATCAAGGTCTCATCGTTGGCAGACTGCAGCAGTTATGTGGGGGAGGAGGAGAATGGAGACGTCATTTGCTCTACGGTATCTCTAAATCTGTCTAATAGCATTATAATGCGGTTCTACTGTATTAAAAGTTCATGCAATATAAGTGGGGTTTAAACTACCAATAATCCTATCATCCTTCAATAATTATCTCCACACAATGTGGTGGGAATTACAGCTCGCCTGCTTGTTAGCAGCACTGTTTTCCTCGCTTTAGAATTAAATATTTTATACTCCGGCTCTTTTTATGAATCTAGCTTCACAAAATAATTTCCCTTAGCATACGCAGATACAATCAAATGTTTTACAATTCCCTTAAGCAAAATCCCTAATTTCCTCTCTTAAACCATCCGAATCCCAGAGTACCCTTTTGAGACTTCAGGAAAATGCATACGGCAGAATCCTTGAGTTAATTAGTTTCTTCCCCCACCCCACCCCCATACTATTAGTTTCTTACTATCTGCTTTGAAAAACTAACATTTGCCAAATTCTTCTTCAGACCTCTTCCTACCCTGAAGCCACAGAGCATCTGCATCCATCTGAGGGACATTTCCCTTCTCCTGTGAACCCCCTTAAGCGAGCCCCTCATCTTTGCAGCCAGGGCTTATTAAAAATCTTATTTTGATTTTTTTTTTCTCCACTAAGAGACTAATGGCTATTTCCAAACAATTAACATTTTTCTCATCATCAGCTTTTTTTTTTTCAAACCAGGCTAACGCTACACTTTCTCCTAATTTTCTCTTAAAGATTCTAATTAAATGTTATCTTTATTTCTCTTCATTGCTTCCAGAAAAAAAAAAGATAAACTCTCTTTGTATTCAGGCAGTTGAAGGTTTCTTCGATTCTCCCACATGTTGTATACCTTTAAAGTTCGTGTTTTTCCATCTCCTGTAAATGGCTTCTTACGGTTCATTTGCCTTTGTCCTTCAGCTGTTGTGTCTAGATTTGGCCCCCAAATATTCAGCCTCAGATGGGTTTTTTGAGTAGGAATGTAAAGAATTCTCAAAAAATCTTCACGAAGGAAAAAGACTTTAAAGTATATTCTGAACCCTTTTTCATGCCTCCTTACGCTGTCATAAGTTTCATTTTTTGCACCTGGTTTAAGAAAAAGCCTTTGAATCTCTCTGTAGCATAGCTGGTTTCTTCTTAGTAATTGAATCCATAATCATTTTATCTGTTAAAAAATTAGATTAAAAAAATCCCCTGGGCGCATGGTAACTTCTCTCCTTCCCTGAATTTTATGCCGCCCAATAAATCCCATTTCCACTCTTTTACCATCTGTATTGTCCTAGGCTTTCAAAAAATACAATCAAGCTTCTGTCTTGGACAATTGTTTGGTAGGAAGTTGTACTGTGTATTTTTAAAGTAAACTTTAATGAAAAAGTGAGCCTTAAATATAGGTGGACATGGAAATTGTCTCGGATTTATTCTATTTGTGTTCTGATTAACCAGATTTATATGTAATCTCTAGGTGGGGCTGTAGAGGGCAGAGTTGGCAAGTTGATGTTCGCTCCTTATCCCCCCCCCCAATAGAAAAAGAGAAAGGTCAAATCACCCATCTCTTCCATAGGAATGGCTCAGAGGCCGGGCTTTCTCCTCGGATGGATACCTCCCTACCTCAGGTCGAGACTGCCAAACCATCCTGTTCCAAAGTGATCCAAATAGAAAGGGAGCAGCTAGATAGTAAGCTAATTCTTGATTTTCAACAGGAACGATGTCCCAAATATACAAAGGTTCTTCACTCTCCTGGTCTAGAAATCTTAGGAAATACAGTTCATAATGCTGGTTAGGAATCAGATCGCTTGCTTGAGGATTGCCTTTTGTTCTCGAAGAGGACCATGTTATCAGGAAGGTGACGCCATGATGTTAGAGTCACCAGGTTAGAGAAAAAATTTCTTCTAACCATTGGCCAGAGACAGGCATCTCTGCCTTATCTTCATTCTGTGTAAATTCCATGTAGCTATTGTGTTTACCCTGACCCCTGTACTATTCCAGCAAGAAACGAACATACAGCGTACAGTGTTCAGGGTTACCCACAAATGTTTATAAGAAGTAAAAACAAGGTCAGTAAAAAATAAAGGAACTTATAGCAAAGTCATGAGACAAATCGGAAACAGGAGCTAAGGGTGAGAGAAAGAAAGAAACCATTAGTGCTTTTCCCACAGTTCTTAAGAAGGGAACCATTTGTCAAACTTAGTCTGAAGTCTTTTTGATCCCTGGAGGGCAGGCTGCCCCTGAGGCTAACCTGTCTGCTCCATCTCTAGAACTGGACCACACACCATTGGGCATCCTCAGGGACCTGCTGACCATGGTGCTGCTAGTTCAGTTCCCCTCACACAGCTTCCTCAATCCATCTTTTCCACATTCTGGCTGCTCCGCTCTGTCCTACCAACTACTTTTAAATCTCCAGTGATATGACCTGGACGTTCAGCTCCATGGTGAATGTTGGGTACATTGAGTGACAAATCCCCAAATGCCCAGGTAGACCCTGGATGTTTCTTCCTTTGCCTGCAAAGTAAGCCAGTTCCTTTTAAGTGAATGTGACATATATGTAATCTATGGCCCATTAACAAGGCCTTGAGTTTATACATACTTGGCTTCTTCTTTGGATTCTTCCTTCTACAATCTCTTTGGCTGAGGCACCTACTCAGGGTTTTTCCCAGAGACCTCAAAATGGAGCTCATTTTTACACTGTACCAAAATGAACAAAATAAAATGGCCCTCAACTCAAAAGCAGACACCCGGCCTAATAAAACAAAGAACGTAGGACTTAGAATTTACTTAGTCTGACAAAATATGCAAAACAGAACTGGAATCCACAAATGATTAAGACAACTCTTTCCCTTTCTGATGGTTCTCTGCTTCTCCTAGGGACACATAAAATCCTCTAGACTTAGAGTACAAGGTGGGCATCTGGAAAGGAAAAAGGACTTAGGTGTCAAGAGGGTCAAGAACCTTCTCTTGGTAAGTCTTCACATGTCTAAAGATCAATGTTGTTCTCCAGGTTTATTGGAGTGCCTTTGGTGAAGCTCCCCCAGCAAACAGAAAACACTTACAATTAAAAGAGCACTGCCTCTCCTCCTCCAGACATCTAATTCCACTAAACATCTGGGTTTGCTTCTCCACATCAGTTCCCAGTTTTGGCCAAACCCTTGGCTTTTTGCAAGCAATCCACTGCTAGAGAAGGAGGCTTGGTTCAAGAATTCCTTCCACTGCTGCTTCTCAAGGCTTCTTGTCCCAGGCTTACCAAGGTCATCCTTACTTCTCCTCTGCCTCCTCGCCCAGATCGCTGCCAGAGCGTGTGGTTCTTAGGAGACCTTCACAAATGCAGATTTCCTTCTGGGAACTTCAGTCCATGTCTGGGAATAACTGTTCTATCGTCTCTGCATTTCTTTTCTTTTCTGAAAGCTCTTAAGTCTCTATGTATTACCTTAAAAATGTTTATTGATATCTTTCACTTTTACATTTTCTGAATTTCCCATGTATCCTTCTCCTTCCCAGACAGCAAATAACACTTTTAAAGAAAAAAAGGAAAAAGAAGGGAAAAAATCAGCAAAATCTATGAATATACACTGAAAATTTGACAACATAAGCAATGTTCCACATTGGTGGATTTTCCACTTCTGCAAAGGAGTGTGGGAGATGTTTTCACATTTCCTTGAGGCCATGAAGGGTCTTCATAATTTTTCAACATTAACTTTTGACTTTTTGGGCCATATGGCTGTTCTTTCCATTTACATTTTTGTAGTTATCATATTTACTATTTTCTTGGCTCTGTTTACTTCATACTGCATCAATTCATGTAAATCTTTCAGGCTTCTCTGCATTCACTTTTTTATAGCACAGAGATATTCCATCATGTTCACATATCACAATTTGTTTAGTGATTTCTCGATCAATAGGCATTGACTTTGTTTCCAGTTCTTAGCTAACACAAAAAGTGCTGTTATAAAGATGTTGGTATATATAGGGACTTTCTTGTCAATGATCTCTTTAGGGCAAATGCCAACTAGTAGACTCTCTGGATCAGAAGGCATGAATATTTCAGTCATTTTATTTGCTAGAGTCAAAATTGTTTTCCAAATAGTTGCACTGGTTCTCAGCTCCACCAACAATGCATTAGTGTGTCTGTCTTCCCCCATTATTCCCATCTTTTGTCATCTTTGCCAGTTTCCTGGGTATTCCTGGGTTATTTTGGCTTCCATTCCTTTTTGTTAGTAATTTGCAGAAACTTTTCATGTGGTTGTTAATGACTAGCAATTCTCTTGAAAACTGTTTTTCATATCCTTTGACTATTTATCTATTAGAGGTATAGTTCTTTTTAAAGACTAAATCCAAGGATTTAACTTAGGTATATAAACTACCTTGTGAACCCGAAGGTATCAGTCACTCATCATAAACACAGAGATGGAATCACAAGGGAGAGTGGTACCCAGCTCCCACCCTATTAAAATATGGTTAATAGGATGAGAAAATGCAAGACGGAGGAGGACACACATTATGTAGAGTAGTATTGAATCTTTGTTTTTTCCCATTTCATTCCTTTATTCCCTCACTCTACAAACTTTATTAAATGCCTGTAATGTGGCAGGTACTATGTCAGGATCCAGGGAAGATACACAGATAAATCATGCCATAAACTTTATGCCTTTTTCAGAAGATGGTAAGTAGTCCAGTTAAATCAGAGCACAGAGAATAGGAGAGGGAATACTTAGGTGGAGGCCAAGTTTCAGAGGTCATTGGACACCAGGTTAAAGAGAATGAACTTTCTCAAGTAGGTAATAGAAAAACTTTTGGGTAAGGACATGGCATGATCAGAACTATAATCCAGAAAGAAGGCTACATGGAAGAAGGCCATGAATGAACAGATGGCCATTCATTTTGGAATTTCCAGAATGATCAATGTCTCCATTTTCCTTTCAGTGTTTCCTTGTTCAAGTGGGGCTGGCCTGTATGGGT
Organism: Vombatus ursinus; assembly: GCF_900497805.2. Classification (NCBI taxonomy): domain Eukaryota; kingdom Metazoa; phylum Chordata; class Mammalia; order Diprotodontia; family Vombatidae; genus Vombatus; species Vombatus ursinus. Next base: position 3,730,333 of record NW_020952679.1, read on the forward strand.
TTTGAAGTGTCTGACAGCTTGGAGAATTTGTGATTTTAAGATGACTTACTGTTGTTTAGAGGTTTCAGGCTCAGTATTTCTATTTTCCCATGTTGGAAAAATAACATATTTTTAATAGTTTTGTATTTATATTTTTATGTGCATACATATGTGTACACACACATATATGTATATGTATACAACATTCAATGAATCATGGCAACTTCATTTGAGGAAAAAAAACCACATCAAATAATAGAGAGATGTCACTTCTGGCCCCTAATCAACCACTAAAACAAATCAAATTTAAAAAAAAATACTCCTCTCCCATAGTCAAGGTTGATGTAGGAGTGCTCAGCCTATGTGAGAAAATAGGTACACTCATGTACTACTGGGGGAGCTGTGAACTGGTCAGTCATTCTGGAAAACAATTTGAAGCTATGTCCCAAAGTCATGAAGCTGTGACTAGCCTTGTACCGAGCTATACACTCTACAGCTAAAGAGATCAAAGAAAAAGGAAAAGGATCCATATGTACAAGAATATTTGTGGCAACTTTTTGTAATGGTGAAGAACTGGAAATTGAGGGGATGCTCATCAATTGGAGAATAGCTGAACAAATTACAGTCTAGGAAAGTAGTGGAACATTATTGTGCTCTGAAGAAATGATAACGTGGAAAGTTTCAGAGGAAACCAGGAAGACTTGTCTGAACTGATGCAGAGTGAAGTGAGCAGAACCAGGAAAACAATTTATACAATAACAATTATAAGAAAAAAGAATGTGGAAAGACTTTAGGAATTTTGGAAAGAATAAATGCCAGAGGCCCAAAGATGAAGTATTTACCCTCTGCCTGACAGAGAAAGTGATGGATTCAGAATACAGAATGAGAAATACACTTGTAGAAAAGCCAGTGAAGGAATTTGCTTTGCTGGACCATGCAATTTTAAATGAGAATTTCCTTCCTTCCTTCCTTCCTTCCTTCCTTCCTTCCTTCCTTCCTTCCTT
>NW_020952679.1:3731325-3913307 GCF_900497805.2 Vombatus ursinus
CTTCCTTCCTTCCTTCCTTCCTTCCTTCCTTCCTTCCTTCCTTCCTTTCTTCTTTCTTTCTTTTCTTCTTTCTTTTTTCCAAAAGGGTGAGTGGGAAGAAGAGAAAATAAATTCTTGTTAATTGAAAAAATAGTAATGTTTTTAGAGTGGAAAACTTGACTGGGCCTTAGGAAACTGATTCTAATTAAAATGCAATTGTTCAGCAGTTTTTTGTACATGTTATTCTGGAAGGAAGAACAGCTGAGGAGTGATGGTAGGATGAAGAAATAAATCCCAAAGTGGCAAAGGATTCATCCTTTATGGAGAAAGATGCTAGTGAAATTTTTAAAGAATCAAAGGGCTTTCAGAGATCTGCACCAGAGACTTGGGTTTTTTGTTTTTGTTTTTGTTTTTGTTTTTGTTTTTAGGAAAACTGTGGGAGGGGAAAGAAAAGAAGATGCAGAATGTGTTGAATACCACGACAAGCACAGCTGTGGGAAACTGACCCACTGAGTGCCCAGAATGAGGAGGGGGAAAGCTAGTGAGAGAACCCTGGGTGGAGCCCCTGAGAAATGGCTGAGTGGGGGAGTCAGGCAGCTGGAGGAAGGCCAGAAGAAGGGATTCAAAGGAGAAAAGTCCTCACTTCTCCAGGGATCTGGAGCTCAGCTTTGGCTGATTGCAAGATTGGAGAGTGGCCCTGGAGGAAGAAAATAAGGGATGTCTGAAAAAAAATGTTCAATGCTTTAAATGTGCATCATATGAACACGGTAATCAATGTGATCAATAGGCATGTATTAAGCACGTCCTGTGGGCCAGGTAATGTGGTACCCTGTGTGCCGAGATTCCATTCCATTCTCTCCAAGGCTCTGATACCTGAAGCAGACGGGGGGGGGGGGGGGGGGGGGGATCAAGTCCTACTATAGAGGAGCAAGGGAGGAAATGGGAAGGAAAACTTCATTCTATCTCTTTCTAATAGTCCTGGGCAGTGTCAAGAGAAAGGCAGAGGGGGTGAGAGGCAGGGGCAACCTTCCCGGGGCTACATTCTTTTGTGGGAACATGGTGGCGCTCGCAAATTGACCCCATTTTATTAGATTAGTAATCCAATTTAGGATGCATTGCACTGCGGAGATAATGTGTTTTTCTTTTTTAATGGATTTTTGGTAACAGCATGGTATGGGGGAACATTAGCCGACTTCGAAAGGCAGAAGACCTGGTTTCAAATCCTGCCTCTGACACATACAACTTGTGTGACCTTGGGCCTCAGTTTCCTCATCTGTAAAGTGAGAGGGCTAGACTCAACGGCTTCTGAAAGCCCTTCCAAGTCTCAATCTATGAGCCAACAAGTCTACACACTTCTCCCCAGGTTCAAAGCAGAGACTCAAGAAGGAAATTCCTTCAGTCATATGCTGATGTTCATTCCCCAGAATTCAAGATAGATACAAACTATAGGCAGTAAGATGTCCACCATTTAGTGACCTGACATCAGGAAAGAGTATTTCTCTCTAGTGCTTATATGGCAAGTGTGCAAAGCAGCAAGCAGCTCGAGAAAAATAAGAGAGGAGGAAAAGTCAATGTGGAGACACTCTGATCATTTCTCTAAATATAGCCCTTCTTCTCCATGGTATTAAGAGGCAGTTGGGTGGCACTGTGGATAGAACAGTGGGACTAGAGTCCTGAAGACCTGAATTCAAATATTGCCTCAGACACTTGTGTGACCCTGGGCAAGTCACTTAACCCTGTTTGCCTCAGTTTCCTCATCTGTAAAATGAACTGGGGAAGGAAATGGCAAACCACTCCACTATGCTGGCCAAGAAAACCCCAAATGGGGGCCACGAAGAATCAGACGCAACTGAACAACCCTGTAGTATTAATTATTTTTTCTATCCCAGAACTTCCAAAATAAGAAGGGTTATGAATTTTTAACTCTTTAAGGATTGTCAATCATTTGACAAGTATTTATTAAGCACCTACTGTGTGCCAGGCAATGTGCTGTGTAACAGGATACAAAAGCAAAGAATGAAACGATCCCTGCCCTATATTCAAATGGGGGAGAAAATGAGCACAAATGTGAGCATATAGAGAGTAACTATAAGAAGAAGAAATGTGCAAGAGCAAAGGAGGGAAGGCTCCGGCACGTGGGGGGATCAGGGAAGATCTAAGCCGAGTCATCAGGGAAGAGGAGGATTCTATAGGGTGGGGATGAGGAGGAAGGCCATTGTAGGCAGGGGGGGATGCCCAGTGCGAAGGAAGAGAAGTGTCCTGTGTGAGAAGAGCGGAGGCCATTCGGAACGGATGGTGGAGCAGGGAGCGGTCAGCTAGAAAGATTAAGGACAAAGCGTCTGAGCAGCTTAGCCTAAAGAACAAAATTCAGGGCGCCGGAGTCAAGAAGAACTGAGTTTAAATGTGTCTTCAGAGCTCCACTAGCTGTGTGACCTTGGGCGAGTCACTTAACCTTGGTCAGCCTCAGTTTCCTCATCTGTAAAATGGGGATAACAACAGCACCTCCCTCCCCACATAGTCATAAAGATAAAATGAGATAATAATTGTAAAACACATAGTGCAGTGCCTGGCATATAATAAATGCAATATAATTGTTAGCTGTGGTTATTGTTATTAATATTGTTGTTATCATTATTATCGATGAAATAACAATGGTAAAGAGCTTAGCACAGGCTTGGCACATAGTAAGCACTACGTAAATGTTAGCTATTATAATTATAGAAAAATAGTCCCCGCCCTCAATGAATCATCATTATCATCATCATCATTTATGCAAAAAAAGTATACAAAATATTAACCTTTGTTAAGCCTATAGAAAATTTAAAAAAGAACTGCAGAAAGGCTTCATTATTTAACAGAGAAAGTTGGGGGAATTCACTGACCATGGGGGTGAGGGAAGGGATTTGGACTTGTATTTCTTACTATCTCCCCCAGGGAAATCTAGCTGGACAAGAAACCTAGACATTTAAGAAAATGATCATCCCCAGGGTGCAGAGGAGACCTATCTTTTCCATTCAACAAGTAGAAGGAATGATTATGGAGAAGAAAGATATGCCTGACTACATTACCATCATTACCACTAACATTTCTATGGGCTCATAGAGCAAAGCAAAGCACTTTAAATATCTTGTCTCATTTGATCGTCACAACAACCTTGGCAGATAGGTATTATTCTTATCCCCATTTTATAGATGAGGAAACTGAGGCAGACAGGGGTTAAGTGACCTGCCCAGGACCACACAGCAATTAAGTTTCTGAGGCTGGATTTGAATGGAGGTTTTTCCAACTTCAAGTCCAAAGATCTATACTCCATGCCACCTAGATGCATCTGTGTGAACATTAAATTTTTAAAAATCTATAAGAAAATTACAGATTTGGGAAAATATTCATGGCAAATATTATAGACAAAACTTGATATCTAAAATATTTAAGAAGGTAGAATAAAATACACATCAAAATACAACAAAGTGATGTTATCTACAAAAGGAAAATCAAACTCTAAAAAAAGGGAAAGTAGTTAACATCCTGGGGTACACAGATCATAACATATTCTTCCCTTCTCCCAGCTGAGGTGGAGGGCTCCTAGGACAGAGTATTGCATGCATTGTCAGATATAATCATCCTATCAGGTATTTGGGGTTCACCGTTTGTCTAAGTCAGATAGGAGAGTTTCATCTCAAGGGGGCCATGAAGTGACTGATCAGAAATGAAAGACATCAATAAAACATTTCAAAATTTATATAAGGAAATGTCAGGAATTTGCAGTGAGAATTTTCAGTCTTTATTAGATAAATGATTAAAACATATCAAACAGTTGTCAAAAGAGGAAAGAGAAATTGTTAAGAAACCCTTGAAAAAGGGTTTGAAACACAGAAAAAAGGTTCAACTTCAGAGATCACCAAAGGGATGCAAATGAAGTAATTATCATTTAACACTCGTCAAATTGGCAAAAATAATTAAAGAAACTCCATATTGGCGGGACTGCAGAAGAACAAATACAGTCGCCCATTGCTGGTGGAATTTTCGACTTAGAGAAGCTTTTTGGAGAGTGATCTGGCAGCCCTTGAACTAAGTTACACAAGTCATTGTGCCCCAACCCAATACTTCCATAGTTGGGAACATAGCTTGACCTTGTTATCAAGAACCAACCCAAACGAGTCACCTGTTCTAAGATGTCGACAGCCATGCTGGATGCAATTGTGAAATAAAAGGAAATAGCCTCAATGACCCTCACAAGGGGAATGGTGGACTAAAGTGTGGTACATTAATGCACTGTGATATCCTAATTCAATTCAGACCAACAAGGATGAGGAATACAAAGAAATCTGGAAAGATAAAAAAGGCAGAAGCAGAAGGATGTAGGACACTCCTCACTCTGACCACAGCAGAGGAAAAGTCCATGGGACAAATCCTACCCAGAATCCTGATGATGATTTAGAATTTTCTCATTTATAAAATGAAGGGGTCAGGTTATATGGCTTCTGAGGTCCCATCCAGCTCGATATGTCTAGGATTGGAAACTTGTGTTGAAATGAATATAAATGGAAACACTAAGCAAGTTTAGTTGGTTATACTGATCAGTTAAATGTTAGGTTTTCAATAAAATATTTAAACAACAATTAAAGATTTAATGAGTCTTCAAAAAGCATTTAATTTTTAAATTTTCCACCAGGTAAAAGTTTAGAGATTGTTGTATGTGGCTAATAATGATAATAACAGTGATTAGCTAGCATTTATATAGCACTTTAAAGCTTACAAAGTGCTTTATAAATATTATCTCGTGCAGTGGATAGAGCACCTGCCCTGAAGTCGGGAGGACCTGAGTTCAAATCTGGCCTCAAACCAAAAACACTTGACACATACTAGCTGTGTGACCCTGGGCAAGTCACTTAACCCCAGCTGCCTAAAATAAATAAATAAGTAAGTAAGCAAGTGAGTAAATCAATAAATATTATCTCATTTGATCCCTCCTGGGAGGTGAATGCTAACATTAACACCATTTTATAGATAAGGAACCCAAGGCAGACAGAGGTTAAATTGGCCTGCTCAGTGTCACATAGCTAATAAGTTTCTGAAGCTGAATTTGAACTCTGGTCTTCCTGACTCCAGGTCCAGTGCTCTATTCCCCGTGATCTCATCCATGTGGACACGTGCTCAATGATAGAGAACACAGATCATATCCCAGTTCCACTGGCGTGTCATGTTGGAGCCTTCTTCAGTTTCTCCGGTCTGTCTCATCTTCCTTGCTCTCACCAGGTGCCTGGTCCACCTTCTTTGTTATCACATATTCATGTCCTGGCTGACAGCCTTTTCTCTGTTTCTCCCCACACTCCCTTCCTTGTTCTTTCTTATGGCAGCTCACACCCACCATGCTTCCCACCATTGCTCTTGGGGTGAGCCTCACTTCCATCTTTCATTGATTGGTGTTTCATGACTCCTAGCCATGTGATATTGGTAAAATAATGGGATAAAGAGAGCTGGCTCACTGTATAACATTGATTAGCAAAAGCAGATGAACAAAATTGGAAATCCTGTACATCCACAGACCGTCTAAAACTCTTGGATGTTACAATAAATGTAGTTCTTATAGCAGACTTGGAGTCAGAAAATCTAGGTATGAGTCCTGGCTCTGTCATGTAACTAGCTGTGTGATCTTGGGCAAAGCATTTAATGTCTCTGAGTCTCAATTTCCTTATCTGTGAAATGGGGATAATTCTTGGTCTATATACCTTACAACCTTACAGGTTGCTGTGAAGAACCAGTGAGATTGCATTCGTGAAAATCCATTTTGTAAACTGTTATTCAAATGTTGCACTGTCATGCTATCTCCTCAACGTCCTGCAAAAGAAGTTAATTTTCTTTTCGTTAACTTTTAAGTATTCTCTCCAACTGGGTGGCCTTGGTGGATGGAGTTTGGAGAGCACTTTGTTCACCGGCACTGCATATCCGATGTGATGGGGATGATCGGGGATCTCTCCTGATCCGCTGGGTGGGGGCCCCTTCAGTGGAGCTGGTCATCCACGCTGGCTCCCTGGGGGCACTCCTGCGCACTGGCCTCCGATCTGCTGAGATCACAAAATCACTCCGTATTGGTTGCGGTCACTTGGCTTCTGTCAATGAGGATCGGCCGCTGAGAGTCCTGGAGAACGTTCTCTTGTGAAGAAATCCCCCTCCAAGGCCAGAAAAGAAGGAGGAACTGGTTCCACTTGGGGTTTTCTTTTGAATCTTTCTGATTTGGAGTTGATCCGGTGCTATCTGTTCCTTGGACTTCCAGCGGGCGTGAGGGATGGTGGGGAGAGGGGACTTTTCTCTCCTTTCCTCAGCAGCCACGGCAAACAAGCGTGAGGGCACTGAAAGGGTGATCACCACATCTTCCCCTACGTGAGCCTGAGGAGGGAAATTAAGTCTCTGGCAGCTCCTTCTTCCATTCCGCCCCAGGAACCTCATTACTCCGCACGATCATGTCGGACTTGGTAGTCACACCTGCTCAGTACCGTCTGAATGCAGGGTGGAGCCCAGAGCTCCACCTGGCACCTGTACGGACTCTGTCATCATGCCCTCTGCCAGCCACCTTCCTCCCCCACCCCTCCTGCTTCCTCTAGTCTGCTTTTTCTTTCATCAATCAATAAGCATTTATTACATTCCAGACACTGTGCTATTTAATTCTAAGTTCCTTTAGGACAGGAACTTTTCTTTTTCATATTTTTATCCCTCTAGTTTAGCACAGTTTAGCCCAGCACGTAGTACGTGTTTAATAAGTGTTTATTGACTCATGGCTCTGTTTCCCCGTCCCCCAAATCCACCCTGAGAGATGGATGTTTCTAGCACCAGTGGCTTGCTTTTGAGTTCAAGAATTCCCAGGTTCTTGAGTTGGTGCCAACGTGTAGAGGAAGGCGCTTCCTTTTATAGGAGAAGACGGCATCCTGGGCCTGGATACACTCGAGAGCTGTTCTGGGTGCTCAGGAGATCTGGCCTTCTTGAGTTGTTCCGATAGTACAACCGCTGAAGAAGGAATTCGCATCATAACATTTTATTTAGTGCAGTAGCGGTCATTGAGGCTACCTTCAACTTGGTCAGCCAGCTTGTCAACAAGCATTTATTAGGCGCCAGGAACTGTGCTAAGTGGTGAGGATATGAAGAAAGGCAAGGAGCGGAGGCCGTGAAGGTGCAGGGACTTTCTCAAAGTCACCATTGTGAAGAAAAGGCGAGAGCTGTGGCCTTGGGAATGGGAAGTAACAGGGCCGCGGTTCCCGATCTGATACCCACTAGTCAGCCGAGTCCTGGGACGTCTCTGCATCTCAGTTTGTCCCCAGTACAAAATGCGGACAATCAAGCTCTGCTGCCCTGCCTCCGAGAGAGGCTAGCAGGCACCGATTCCACGGGCTGCTGTGAAGAGCGTGCTGTGTAAACCTCCAAGCCTTGGTTAAAAGCGTGTTCTTCTTGCTCTTATGAGGATGAGTGGCAGATCTGAGCTGAGTCTTCGTCCTGGGCCAGTGTGGAAGGCAGAATACTACATAAATGTCAGCCATAGGTATTACTCACTCAGCTTTCTTGCACCATCCTTTGCCAATCCCTAACAGGATTGATCTTCTCCCTTCACTGATGAATTGAAACAGACATGTGAAATGTTAGGCTCCTTGCCCAGGCCTCTACACAGAGTCTGAGCTCAAGATTCCGGGGCTGTATGGCAGGCATCAGATCTTGCCTCTGGAGCATACTTTAGCACAGGGTGAGTGGGAGTCTGGCAGGCTTTCCATTCAGTCCCAATTTTTATTACAAAGAGATAAGCCTATTCTGTAAATTCTGCTAAGGACCCCTTGTCTTCCAGCGTAACTTATCCTGCCTAAATGTTATGACTGTTTTCTTTCTCTCCCTAAGAAAATGTTTTTCTTTCATGCTTTTCATGATTCCCCTTAAAAATACTTAATGTGCATTGAAAGATCATTTTCTAAATAAATGACCAAGATAAAGAGGGGTCATAAATAATGCCCAATTTCCACATTATAACATCAGCAATGGAAGCAGCTAAAAGCGCCTTAGATCATAATACAACTTGCACGTGGAAACTGCCAAGCATAAGTGAAGACAACAGCAACAGCGGTACCAGCAGCGGCAGCAGCAAAAGCAGCAAAGGAATAAGAAACGACAGAAGAATCAGGGAAGGACAGGAATGAGTAATGGAGGCTTCCATTATGCAACTGTTTGTTATTCAGAGAGTAAGAAAGTCCCATCTTCAGCTCAAGGATCGACTGAAAACCTAGGCTACATCGCAGGAGTTGGGCATGACGATTGCTGCTTTTGCTAGTTCTTTTCACCTGATAAGATCTTATTTATTCCATAAACCTTTGGCCAGTTTTCTGGCCCTACTGCGAGGGCCACACATCATGTCAAGAGTCTGTTTTGTTTTTTTTTTTAACAAGATGCTCCCTTATTGCCAATTAAAAACAAACGGCATGACAATGATTCCATAAACGCTCTCACAGTTAGCTGAACTTTTGACTCAGCTGAAAGAATGATCTCACTTTAAGAGAACTGCGGCAGGATAGGCATCGTAGGGCTTTTGAATATATTTGGACGTTGACTCTGGTGTTCCCCCTCTGTGTGTCATGGAGATATCCAACACTAAGTAGCTATCTTCTTCAGTGATGGAGAATGGAGGATCAGAGACATTGAAACCCTGTGGCTCCCTTTCCTGGACACTCATCACTGCTCAAATCCCCCTTGGACGAACTCTCTGTCTGGGCTTACACAGTACTGGCCTGACAAAGACCACACAAGGCTCTGAGACAAACAGATGCCATGTGAGCTCGTCACTGACCTTTCTCCCAGAGGGGATGGTAGCCAAGGATTCATGAGAAAAACACCAGAGGGGAAGAACCTGCTGAAAACTACAGTGGGATCGCTGCAAGCTTCTTGGAGCTGCACCTACCATCTACTTTCCCAGTCTCTCAAATTCTACACAGAAATTTGCAAAGGTTGGACCACTTTGAAAAGAGGCATCAGTAGAGAGGCTTAATATATCCCGAGCCTCCTATATGGGCTAATGAAACCGTGTCATAGGAATATAGCTGTAAAGCTGCAAGGAATATTATTCCACATTCATTCTACAGATGAAGAAACTGAGGCACAGAGAAGTTAAGTGACTTTCTCAGGGCCATAAGTGCCATAGCTTGGGTTTAAACCCAAATTGATTCCAAATTCAATACCATTTCCCTGGCACTATGCTGTCTCCTGTCCTGGGATCCCTCCCTGCTACAATTCTTTCCTTTTCCCTCCCCCAGCCCAGCAACATCTCCAGCTCATGATACATCCAGAAGGATTCCTTTTCTCATTTTGTTCTTTCATCCGATTCAAAGGTCAGCATTATGGTTGTGACAGAACATTTGCATCTATGATAAAGATTTTTCTAACCCTCACATTCCTAATTGTCTTAGTGTCTTCCAAATTACACACGGGGCTCAAGCAACTGCTGGGATTTATTTTTTTCTTCTAACGCTAATTGAAGATTCCCTAACAATGATGAGAATTTGAAACACAGAGATTCCAGTTAGGCTCAAGAGAAAACAAACCGTAGGAGCAGCATTTATAGCCAGGTTCTGAAAGAGGCAGCCAAGAACATTTAGGAGATAGCACAGGGAAGAATAAATAAGGCATGAAAATGTTTACTAAGGCTGGCCAAAAGAAATAACCCTTTTCATCAAGATAATTGATTGTTCTCTGGGTTCTCATGGTCAGAGAGCTGACTTTTATTGTCAGCTTGACGTGCTGTTGTTTTTTAGCTCTTATTCAAGTATCTTAAATTGAATGGAAACTGGATCCTTCTTGGAGTTCTTTGAGTGCTGGATGGAAAAATCGAGCCATTTGGTGAAAACAATGCCTCCACATTACCAGATGTGTGTCTAGAAAAGAAGTGTTATGGAGGGGGCACACAACAAACCCGATTCCAAAGCTGTGGTCACATGGCATGTTGGGAACAGGGGAGGGGGGAAGGAGTCCAGCAATGCCCACACCCTCGCCTCCCCTCCCCTCCCCTCCCATAGCATTTACTGCATCAGTTACACGTTCTGGTTTCTAGCTGGCACCATGTTCCATTTTTCCCCTAAGAAAAACTTGCTGGGAAGAAAGAACAAAGTCTCTTTTCTTCAGCTTTCTGAAAAATGCAAACCCATCATTCTCTGAAATAACTGCAAAATACCAAGAGAAATACACTAAGAGGTAAAGTAACATGGAAGCAATATATCATCTACTATGGGCTCTACCAGAAGTGAGAGCCCTCACCCTCTTTGGCTTCTCCTCTCTCGTTCTCCAACCCCATCCCTCGTCTCAGACAGAGCCCACTAGGTGTCATCACATACACTGGAATCTCAAGAAGGCATCTCATAGGCTGTCCAGCCCAACATATACCTGAAAAGCTAAAGTCTTTGGTCAGCAAAGCTACAGGATGCAGTGGCAGGATTTGAGGACCGTGGACTGACAGCTGGAAGCATCATAGGATCAAAGATCTAGAGTTTGAAGATCTAGGGTTTAGAAGCCACCTACTCCAATCTCATGTTACAGATGAGGAAACTAAGACCCATGAGGTGATTTGCCCAAGGACTTATGGGTAATAAGTGGCAGAGCTAGGATTCAACCCAGGTCCACGGATTCAGTGGCCCTTCCATCACATCACGCTGTCTTCTCACACCTACCTAAAGACTTGGCCATTCTGCGTCCCTAGGAGGGAAAGCAGGAAGAAATTCCCCAGAAGTCCACACGAAGGCTCGGGGATTCCCCACTCTCAGCACCTGAGAGTATTCATTCCCCTCTTCTCCCCAGCCCAAAAGGAATCCCAACTGCAGATCCCCAATGAGCAAGATAAAAAAAGTTGGTAAGACACAAGCAGGGGCTAACAGGACATGGTAAGGATGGAGAGAGGTAGACCTTTTAAAAACAGAAGAAATGAGGAGGGCAAATTTGGGGAAATGTGGATGACCTCCAATTTGAATGATCAATGAGAGCTTCAAAAATAGAATCCAGTTAAGCAAATATCAACAGATAAAAATAAAACTGAAGAACGAGCTTAGAAAAAAATGGCGACTAACAGATATTTGGGACAAAGTAATGGATTTGGAAGACAAAGGAGGAAGCATGAAAATTAATCAGTGTCTTGGAAAGCGCCGGAAAAAAAAGAAAAAGCTCGACACTCTATCTGAGGCTCTGAGTAGAGAAAACTTCTCAGCTAGGATAAAATCAAGCAACATGGTGGAAGTAGAGACTGGAAAATCTTGACTATTTGCCAACCCCACTGCCCCCCACCCCTTCCTTCCATTTGCTTTCATGTTCTGTACATGGATAGGTGCCTGGACATGTGATTTTACTGGTATAACGAATTGAATAAGGAAATTCCCTTTACCAAGGCAAGTTGGCAACAGATCTGCAACTTGCAATCTCAAAGAGTTGTCTAGGATTGAGAGGCTAAATGTCTAAGGTCGTGCCAGAGGCAAGATTTGAACCCAAAACTTCCTGGCTCCCACTTTGGCTTTCTCTCTGCTGTGGCATACTGACTTCTGTAAACATCTTAAAAAAATTCTAAGTTGGTCATTGAATTCCTTCCATATCCGTATCAGTCTTTTTAAACACTCTATCTCTGTCAGAATTGTTTCTCACTGTATCTTTGGAATTTCTTTTCTTTGGGCTTCCCATTCCTTGTGCCGTGGACTGCCCTCTCATTTAGAATTTTAGGCCATTGGATTTTGCCTGTCCTTCCCTCTGATCTCTTTGGGATGTGTTCACCCCAAAGAAGGGCGAGCGTCACCCTCTGACTTGATTTCTTCTTCTCTTTTTACAAATACTATGACAGAATGACAAGCTCCCACCACTACTAAATTCCTGTTGCTTCAACTTTAGGTACTAAACCTCAGTGAGAATCATTAAAATGAATTTTAATGTATCATACACAGCTGACAAATGTATAAATTAAACACATTCCCTAAAGTTGGTCAAATTACTGTTAAAATATCATAGGGAAATGCTTAAAGAGACAAGGCTTCAATGCTACCATCTCTGCCGTCAGTTTGGAAAACCATCTGGTGACAGATTTAGGTTTGGGTAAACTACTCTGAGTTCACACACCAAACTAACCATGAACACAGAGGACCTTCTAAGTTCCAGAAGATTCACAAATCAGCATTGGGGAGAGAATTTCCTCCTCAGGGATTTCCTACACCACTGAAATCATAGGTCTGAAAACAAAACAAACAAACAAACAACCTCACGATGGCTCAGCCTTCCCCACCCAAGACACGAAGCTCACACAGACCTGTGTCTGGGCGCTGACCTCGAGGGGGTAATGTTCTGTCTTTGGCACGATGCCCTCAATAAGGATTACTGCAGGAAAATCTCTCATTATCTCATAGATACACTTTGTGCCTGTTTCTCCCGAAGTCGCTAAGACGGGTCTTTGCAGCGTCTGTACAATCATCTAAAGTAATAAGTGGAGGTAATAAACCATGGCCTCCCTGTACCGATGGAGTCCTTATCCCTATGGCTGTCCTACTAATGAATTCTTGTATTTTAACCACAACCGATTAAATTGCATTTTAGTGACAATATTTTCATGATAATAATACATTTTCATTTTAAAAATGTGTTTTGGAAGAGAAGTACTGTGGGCCTGCCGAGGATCTCCTGTGGGATCCTTAAGGTGGAGGGGAGTTTTGACCTTGATTCAGCCTTTGTAAGAGAACCCTTTGAGGCTGTTTTGCTCAAGGGGAGAAGATGGCCCCCAAGGGGCAGAATGTGTCATCTCTCCCTAGCCAGCCACCTCTACATCCTCAAGCCCTCATCCCTATCTGTTCCCCACCCAAACCTTGGGTTCTGCCCCTGGACTGCCCTGGGCTCTGACTGGTGAGTGTTCACCTTAGGTTGCCCAGATTCAGGGCCTCCCAGCCACCTGCTCTGCTTACTCGTGTCCCTTCCTTCCCCCATTTCCAGTCCCCCCATGTGCTGACCTCCCCTACTTGAATAGAAGCCTCTTGAAGGCAGGAACTGTCTTTCTTACTCATTTTTGTATCCCCAGCACTCACACATAGAAATTACTTAATAAATGCTTTATCATCAAGTCAAAGTGGGACTCATTGATGCTATACATTTTAGCACTGGGCTAGGGGTCAGGAAGACCTGAGTTCACATTTGGCCTCAGAAACTAGTTGTGTGACTCTGGGTAAGTCACTTATGGCAAGCCTGCTTCAGTTTCCTCAACTATAAAATGGGGATAATAATGGCACCTCCCTCCTAAGGTAGTTATGAGGATGCAATGAGAGAATATTTGCAGAGCTCTTAGCACAGTGCCCGGCACATAGTAGGCATTTGACAAATCCTTCCTTTTTTCTTCCCTTCCTCCCTTCCTTCTTTCCTTCCGTCCCTCCTTCCTTCCTTTCATTTAACACACGACATTTCATGGCACTTTTGCCTGGACGATGCACTGGATAGAGCACTGGGCCTGGAGTCAGGAAGACTTGAGTACAAATCTGGCCTCAGATGGCCTTGGCAGGTCCCTTAAGTGCTGCCTGCCTCAGTTTCCTCACCTGTAAAGCGGGCATAATAGAAGCCCCACCTCTAAGTGTAGTAGTGAGGATCCAATCAGATATTTGTGCTTTGTGAGTGGCATATAAATGTGAGCCAGCTCTTACTGTACAGTGATGAATGTCTTGTGCTGGGTGCAAGGGTAACATTGGTTTGGAATTTTAAAAAATCATTTTCAAACTATTTCAGAAGTGGAAGACAGGAAATTACAGGCGATACAGCTTGTTAAACAGCGAAGGGCAAGGGAGGGAGAAAGGAGTCTGCCAGAGGCCTGCGGAGAGAAGCCCTTAGCCAGAGCGTCCCAGGAGCATTGAGAGGTGAGGCTGGGAGGCCGACAAGAGGCCAATGTAAAAAGGGAACAAATCTGTCGGCGTTCTTATAACATCGCTGGTGACAGTGGAAACAGCACGTCTGGGCTCTAACGCCTTTGTCACCAATGTTCAGGTGGAGAAATTCACACTGAGGAAAACAATGATAGTGACAAGACAAAGTACATCAAGAAAAACTCTGTGCGTGTGTGTGTGCGTGTGGTGTGTGTGTGCGTGTGTGTGTGTATGTGTGTGTGTGCGTGTGTGTATGAGAGGGAGACAGACAGACAGAGACAGAGACAGAGACCGAGAGAGGATTTTGAAAGCGCTGGGGGAATATGTTTTCAAGATATCTACACAAGTGAAAGCTCATTGGAGGGGAAGGGCATCATGGTCAGCATCACTACAAAAGAAGGCCGGGCGAGATCATCACAAACCACTGACCCATAGGCCTTTACTAGTGCACCTTCATGAGCATGTTCCAGACGCACATCAATTCCATTCCAGTTGCTAACGCCCTTCCTCAAAATTACCCCGTGTTGATTTTCTACACTTTCTTTGTACTCATCCATGAACATTTTGCCTCCCTCCATTAGAACGGAAGCTCACTGAAGAGCTTCTGATGTCTCTTGGTATCCCCAGTGCCTGGCACGTGGTTCGCACTTAGTATGTATTTAGTGCCTGAGTGATTGCATTCACTGAGTACCTATTAAACGCCTCTATCTAGAGAAATACAAATTAAAAGAACTCTGAGGTACCACCTTGCACCTATTGAATTAACTGATATGACAGCAAAGGAAAAGGATAGATGTTGGGGAGGATGCGGGAAAACTGGGACACTGATGCACTGTTGGTGGAACTGCTCCAACTCAGCCTCAGACCCGTCCGAACTGTGTGACTCCAGACGAGTCACTCGCCTGCCATCTGCATCAGTTTTCTCATCTGTAAAATGGGGATCATAACAACAGCTACCTCCCAAGGTGGCAGTGAGGATAAATGAGATATTTGTAAAGAGTTTTGCAGATGTCAAAGCACTCTACATATAAATGCTAGCTATTATCATTATTGCTATTAAGTCATGTCTCCAAGCTCTGTTACTCACTGAGATCAACATGGGTACACAAATGTGGAATTAATCAGCGGAGCTGTCTCCCCCAACTTCAGGACATTTGCCTCGCTGTTAATTTTTAAATGAGGATGCC
Source organism: Vombatus ursinus (assembly GCF_900497805.2). NCBI lineage: Eukaryota > Metazoa > Chordata > Mammalia > Diprotodontia > Vombatidae > Vombatus > Vombatus ursinus. The sequence goes on from NW_020952679.1 coordinate 3,746,378, forward strand.
TGGTACCACTAGACTCAATATGGTTTGCCCAAATATCAAGAGATGACCTTGAAATTGTCCCATGTGACACTAAGGCATTGCTGGAGGAGTTGTAAACTGATCCAACAAATCTGGAGAGCAGTTTGGAACTGTGCTCAAAGGGCAATAAAACTGTATGTACCCTTTGACCCAACAATAACATTACTAAGTCTATATTCCAAAGAGATATAAAAAAGGGAAAAGGACCCACATGTACAAATATCTTTATAGCAGCTCTTTTCGTGGTGGCAAAGAATTGGAAATTGAGAGGATGTCCATCAGTTGGGGAATGACTGAACAAATTGTGGTATATGACGGTAATGGAATATTATTGTTCTAAAAAAAATGACAGTGAGGATGATTTCAGAAAAAAAAAAACTAAAAAGATGTACATGAACTGATGCAGAGTGAAGTGAGCAGAACCAGAACCTTGTTCACAGCAACAGCAGCATTGTAATGATGGTCAAATGTGAATGCTTTAGCTCTTGTCAGCAATACAATGGTCCAAGACAATTCCAAGGGACTCATGATGAAAAGCGCTATCCACATCCAGAGAGAGAACTGACATTGTCTGAACACAGACTGGAATGCACTATTTTCACTTTCTTTTTTTTTAGTTTGAATTTTCTTCCACAAAATGACTAATATGAAAATATGTTTTACATGATTGCTTATGTATAGCTAACATCAGATTACTTACTTTCTTGAGGAGGGAACGGGTGAGAGGAGGAAGAAAATTTGGAATTCAAATTTTTTAAAAGCATGTTAAAGCTGTTTTTACATATAATTGGGGAAAATATTATTCAAAAAACTCCTATACACTTAATGAAAATATGATATGGGAATTAGTAGGCTTTTGCAATTGATTTTCTAAAGTAGACCATAATCTTCACAATCACACAGCTGACTGAAACATGTAATGAGTAGAAGAATCCACTAGGTTTATCTTTTGTGGGCGATTTTTAAGAAGCTGAGAGAGAGGCATAGTGCACCTAGCTCTTGACTTTGAGTCAGGAAGTCTCATGTCTCAGTCCTGCCTCTGACACTTGCCAGGTGTGTGACCCTGGGCAAGTCACTTAGCCCTGTTTACCTCAGTTTCCTCATCTGGAAAACGAGTTGGAGAAGAACATGGCAACCCCTTCCAGTGTTTTTGCCCAGAAAACCCCAAATGGGGTCATGGAGAGTCAGACATGACTGAAATGTCTACACAATAACTAATCATGCTCAGAAAGAGTGCTGAGCAGGCCATTTAGTCAGATTTATAGACTAGGTGACTCTATTTAATCACAGGTTTGAAGAGCAGAGAGGGGGCTTGGCATTTTGCCAGAGGCTAGTTTAGAAGATAGGCAGAGGAAGAGCAAAGGAGTCTGGGAGCCAGGCAGCTGGGGGCTTGCTGAGGCATCAGCCACCTGGGGGCTTGGAGGTACTAGTCACCTAGTACAGGCTCCTGATCAGCAAGGTGAACGTAATTGCTTGGCTTATCTTACGGGCAGAACCGTCAGAGGTGGGAGGCACCAATGCAAAGACAGACAGATGTAACTCAGAGGGAATGAGGTGGGAATTCTTTGCTAGGGGCGGGGGTGGAATTCGCCAGAAGTTGGGAGGGATAGATTGAATGAATTCATGAAGAAACACTTAGGTGTCAGACAGGATGGAGAAAGGGCTTCACCATACAGCAAAATGCACAAGATGAAACAATACAAAAGGGCTGCCTTGAAAGAGCTTACACTCTACTAGGAGATGACCAAACACAATAGATGACCAAACCAAAGGGATGGCCAGGGAGGGATGATTTTACCCAGAAGCCACCAGGATGGTGAGTGGAGCCCGGAACAATGGGTGTCATGAGATCTTGTGGTGAGAGGAGCTCCCCTCTCCTCTCCTATGACCCAGGACAGGGAAGAAACCAGGAAAAGTAAAGTGCTGATGAGTCCCAAGAGTACCAGGAGCTTCCACATGAAGAAGCAGGAAGTGTCTCTCTGCCAAAAGATGGCACGTGAGCACATGGGCATGGGGGAGCTAGATCTTCAGGAGAAGCCTCAAGTGGTATAACAACAATAATGACACCTGGCATTTCTATAGCGCTTTAAGGTTTGCAAAGCACTTTACATAAGCTATCTCATTTGATCCTCACAACACCTCTGGGAGGTGCTATGATTATCCTCATTTTACAGAAGAGGAAACTGAGGCAGGTTGTGGTTGGCCCAGGGTCACACAGATAAGTAAGGGTATGAGATGAGATCAGAACTCAGGTCTTACTGACTCCAAGACCAGTGCACTATCCACTGTACCACTGAGCAGCTTCCATGCATGAAACTTCTCATCCAGCAGGTAAAAAAAAAAATGGAGAAGACAAGTAGCCCTGGGAGTCAGTAATATGAGAGCTGGCAGGGGAGTGTCTGGGTTACCAGATGATGGGCCAGCCCAGTTTCCCCAATCTAGAGCCATCTCCACCAGAGCCAGACACAGGAGAAGAGCGAAGGCTCCTGGCTGTAATGAAGACCAAGTGCTAAAATGTGCGAGATGTCATGGCTGCCTTCAAGAACACGAACACGGGGAACTATCACTTGGAAGAGGATTAGCCTCAGTGGTTTGGCCAATCAAATGAGACAAAAGTCCGAACGGTGTTTTGCCAACTTTAAGATGAAATCGTGGGTCCAGACCCTCTCTCCTCCCCTGACACTTCACATAAAACATGGTCAGTTACCATAATCACTAAAATTATTGTTGAATAAATCTCCTTACTTCCCACCTTGTAAGATTTTTTGCTAAAAGAGCAAGAAACGAAAATACCCAGCACTTGTACCAGATGCTTGTATTGTCTGGGCAACCTTCTAGACCTAGACAGAGGAGATGGGTGGGAATTTTCCTAAGAAGATGTTTGGGAAAATAGAAGTGGTCCATCTTTCTATCCAAGTTGTTGGCCAAGGTTCCTCTATTCTTTGTGCCTAAGAAAGTGTGTGTGTGAGGGGGTGGGGGTGGGGCACTCTGCCTCCCGGCTTCAGGTAGAAGCCATCCAGTGAAACTACTTTGTTTGATCCTTCTCAATGGAAACATCCCAAGAAGGGCATGTACAGTTATACCAGGTTGTGCAGTTTGTTGTGGAGGGCAAGGATAAACTCTAATGAGGAAGGAGACATCGGCACAGCAGCCAGGCATCAAACCCGAGAATCTTTCGGGAGCTCCATGGTCAAGTGTAGAGGACAGTGTGAGAATTAGTGGTCAGGTGAGGCTGCGGGAGGCTGGTCATGGCTTAGCTCCAGGGATCTGATGCTCGTTCATATTCCGTTCTGTTCAGCCTTGGATGCCTCCCCCTCCCCACACAAACACACAAACACACATACACAGTCTACTCCAGGGGGTTACTTGGACAGTACAGATCTGATGGGGAGTCCAGCAGACCAAGGGAGCCTAACCACAAAGAAGAATCCTAAGTGTGTTTGTGTATTCCTATACTGGATCCACCGGGAGAGATGGAGTCACCAGAAGTTTGGGGTGCTGCCTCACTGACAAACTCAGTTTCCTTCCAGGGGGAATCCAAACCACAGGGAAGGACTGAGTCTGAAGGATTTTAGATCCCTATGAAAAAGGAGAACTCAGTAGAGAGAGAAAAGTATATTGAACAGAGGCAGCTGACACAGATAACACAGTAGAAACAGCCCTGGGCTTGGAGTCAGGAAGAGCAAAGTTCAGACCCTCCCTCAAACATTCCTAATCGTGACCCCAGGCAAGACGTTTCACCTCCCTCAGCCCCCGAGTTTCCTCATCTGTACAATGAGAGTTCGACTCAACGCTTCCCAAGGCATCTTTTAGTTTTGTCTATGAGCCTAAGAAACCATGACTGATTGAGGCTACTGTGAATCCATTTATATACATTCTGGATTTTTAAATGTGATCCAGTGAATTCTTTGCATTTTCTGCTTTTTCCGTGAGGGTTAAGTCAAGGTTATTCTATACCCGACACATTAGATAAAGATCTGGTCTCAGGGCCAGGAAGGCAGCATGCTCAGGTCCCATCTCATACCCATAATTTGTCGTGTGACCCCAGACAAGTGACTTAACCTTTTGGTGTTCTAGGCAACTCTCTAAGAGTTTAAGGTGCAAAGGAAGTGAGAGGGAGTTTCCCTATCTAAGAGTTCCCTAAACCGATGAAATCTCAGGTCCATTCCCTGTCTCTGTCTCTGTACTTAATAAGCACTTGTTACCCTAAGTGTTTGCACAGAAGCAAGTATGGTGAAGAAGGCACAGTGAAAAGAGGATGCTGATGGTAATGATGCTGACTCAGAGACCAAAAAGGAGAGAGGCATGGCCAAGTGCAGCAACCACCGAGGTACAACCAGTGCGCCGGTGGCAGGAGAGAAGAAAGACTTCTGAAGGGGTACCTTCTTCACAAGCGTTAGTTTATATAGAAACATTGTCAAAAATGAATGAATATTTGCAACTGAACTTTAAATAAGTGTATCATTTAATAAGGTCCTGGTCATCAGCCAGTAGGAAAGTAAAGAGTTTATATTACAATTAGCTATTAGGTTTTTGTTAATTGGTTAGGTGGCTATATCTATATCTATATCTATATCTATATCTATATCTATATATACATACACATATATATATACACATACATACATAGATACACACATATATACATACATATATGTGTGTACATACACACAAACATATAATTTCTATCTCTTAGCAAGAGAGCTGTAAAAGTCTCCCATCTTTGCTCACCACATATTTGTTCAAGCAAGCATTTTCATTTTATTCTTTAAAAAAAATCAAAATATAGATATAATCTTGATGCAAAGCTCAGTTTAAGACTGTGTTTGATGTTGGGCCAAGAATATTCTATTCAAATAAACAATTCTAATGCTGAAATTATACTTATATGTGATGAATATATTCTTAGACATCTTCCCAATTGTAATGTATTTCATTAAAATTTTACTTATATTCAACAAAATTGTATGATAGAGATATTTAACATGAAATCTTACAGAAAATAGTAAGTAATGAGGTCTTGCTGAATACTTCTTTCAGTTCTTAACAGAATACCTCACCTAAAATGCTTGTAATTATTTCATAATTAGTTTTATAATTTTAGATTTGAAGTTTTCATAATTATAGGTAGAATAATTTTTTCTATTTCATAATTGTAATTACATAGTGTATATTTTAATTTGGAACTTTTGGGACAGAAGTTATTACTGTAGTTATTGTAAGCACTTAATGAATAAATCTAAAAGATTATTAAATAATTAGTATATTAAATTAAAGTGTAACAAATAGTAAATTAAATTAAATTACTGGGCATTCAAATACTTTTTTTATTGTTGTTGCTAAAAGGGGTTTGTAGGAAACCACCGAATGAAAGTGTCCATACCTATCAGGTAGAAGGCACTGTGCTAGACCCTGGAAATACAAAGAGAGAGCAGTTACTACCCTCAGTGAGATGACACTGTCCTAGGGAATTATAACATGTGCATGAAAGTAAATTAAAAAGGATAGAAGGAGGAAGGAGGTACTTTGTCAGCTAGGAAGATCAAGGTTTTGCTCAGGGGGCAGAAACTCATTCTGCTTTGCTCCAACAGAGGGTAACCAGCAGAGATTGCCGAGAGCCAGATTTAGGCTTGATGTAAAGATGAACTTAACCATCAGAACTGTTCACAAGTGAAATGGGCTGCCATAAGAGGCAGTGTGTTACCCCTAATGTTTGATCTCCGTGTCCAGGATATCGTGGAGGTAATTGCTATTTACATATTAATTGGACCAGATGGCCTCTAAGATTCTGTGCTTCCTTATCCCACCCTTCCCCTTCACTCTAGTCTTGAGATAGACCCTTAGTTTGTTACAAAATTTATATAATTCTAAGGTTCTCTTAAACACGGGTCCCTGAAAACTGCCCTGCAGTTCATGGTACATACTGCATGAGCATCTCTTCAGAATCACAGATGCTTCCCTGGAATGCTGCTGATATAATTTGCTGGTCTGGGGACCAGTACCTACTGGGCCATTTTCTCCACTATACCGTGATGCTACCTATTGGTTCTCTGCAACTTATTCTCTATGGAGTTACTACTATCTGCTGGTTTTACACTAATACATAGCTGCTATGTGGCATCCTTCTCATAGGAGAGTGGTCATAGCCAAAGTCTCAAGAATATTCCAACTCTCTTGTGAGTCAGACCTTACTGCTGGACCAGCTGGCCAGCAAAAACCTTTAGGTCAAGTCCGACTCGCTTTTCTCCTAAGCACAATATCCTAAAACCTTCTTGATAATTGCTTTTTTTGTGAGAAAGTTCTTTTCACATACCATCATATGCCAGTCCACCAGAACTTTGTCTAGGCAAATCACCTAGGTGTATCACTTAGCAAGAATGGACATGGAGCTTGCCTTCTTTGTCCTACATTTTTGCTTACACCAAAGTCATCATTTTTTTCTACACTTGGGAGCCTCTATTAATTACTTCATGGTGTGCACCACCACTGGCTTCCTTCTTTCCATCAACATACATCTTTGATACTGATCTCAATAGACTCACCTCTGAGGGGTTGGGTTTAAAAAAATTGGCCATTCTTCATATCCTCCTAACTTAGCACATTGTCTGGCATATAGTAGGCACTTAATAAATGCTTGGTGACTTGACCAATAGAGTCAATGCAAACAATTCTATTTAATAATAATAATTTCTTTTGGTGCTTCAGGATCAGGGAGGCATGTATGTAACTGAAAGGGAATTTCACGTTCTAGTAGAGAGCAGAGGTGGGCAAACTTTTGAAAAGTGCAAATTAGATAACTCAGATTGGATACTATTGATCACCTTCAAGAGGTAGGAAAACCTGCAGTGGGATTCCAAAAAAAGAAAGTTAAGGATTGAGGTGGAAGGGGAGAAATAGAATATCTGAGTTCTGTTTGTCAAGGGAGGAACCTAAACTTTGGGAAAAGCATTTACTTGTATAAGCCTCTTATGTACCCTGCTAGACTCTAGAATCCATATAAGGACAATCACCAAAACTCATCCTCCTTTTCATGTTCTCCTCCAATGTCCACCATGACATTCTGAAAATGCTTATAGGACCCCGGAATTTTAAAGCTAGAAAGGACCTTTGCTAGCACCTAGTCAAACACCCTCATTTAAACATAAGGAATTTGTTGTTGTTGAGCAGTCATTTTTCAGTCGTGTCTGACTCGTCATGACCCCATTTGTAGTTTTCTTGGCAAAGTTTGCCATTTCCTTCTTGAGCTCATTTTGCAGATGAGGAAACCAAGGCAAGCAGGGTTAAATGACTTGCCCAGGGTCACACATACTACAGATTTTTCAGTTGTGTCTGATTCTTCATGACCCCATTTGGGGTTTTCTTGGCCAAGATACTGGTGTGGTTTGCCATTTCCTTCTTTAGCTCATTTTACAGATGAGGAAACTGAGGCAAACAGGGTTAAGTGACTTGCTCAGGGTCACACAGCTAGTAAGTATCTGAGGCTAGATTTGAACTGACTCCTGGCCTGGAGTTCTCTCCACTGCAGTGTCACTTAGCTGCTCCAAAAGATAAGGAAACTTATCTGGAAGAAGGGAAGGGAGTTGCTTAGGGTGAAAAAGTTGAGATTCAAATCCAGGTTCTCTTATCAAACCCAGGGCTTTTCTCCTTCTCTGCCACTTAATCATTGTTTGCTGAGTTACACTAAAATCCATGAAACTTGCCAATATCTTTCTAGAAGAATCAATCAATCAGCGATCACATATTAAGCACCTATCGTGCTCCAGGTCCTGACTTAGGTGCTGGGTAACCAAGAGATTACAAAGTCAAAGAATGAAACAATCCTGCCTCTCTCAGCACACATCTATTTCCCTCATCTTAAGCAAGAATTATTTTTCTTATAAAGAGCTGACTATTTCTCAATTTAAATAAAGCAGTCCTCTCTCCACAGTGGCCTTTGTCTCACTGCACGTGTGGTGCTGAAAGAATGTAAGCACCACCACTTTTCACGGTCCCGGATTGAACAAAAAATGACCCAGCTCAAATCATTTACAAAATACGCTATTCATCTATTTTCTTTTCCACTTAAACATTTGACTTTCTAATATTTCAGTTGTGTAAAGAGTCAGACGCCCTGCAACAACTGATCAAACACAAATTCTCATATAATAAATTCCACGAAATTGGGGATACTCAGAGCAAATTACCGCAAATAACATTCTCTGTGTACTTGCATGATGATCAAACAGCAAATGACTTAAAATAAGGCCACGAACTTTGGCCTATGGAATGAAAGCAATCTGTTTCAAGCATTCTGAAGATAGACCAATATTTTCATGTTGAACTAAAGCATGCTGGCACTGGAAGAGCTGGCTTTCTCACCTGAAAAATGTTTTCGAGGATTTCTTGTTTAAATGAGATTAATTTTAATGTAGAAGACTGGTTTGGGCAATCGTCAAAACATCATTCAATTAAGAGGGTTTTCAAAGCCACTACGGTAAGTTTCAGAACCTTGGCGTTGGAGGGACCTTACTTAGAGAGGTCATCTAATGGCATCTTTGAAAAGTGCTCACCTGGCTCTTGAGAAAGACTTCTGCTCAATGGGAGCCCATTGCCTCTGAAGTCTTTCGTGCCATGTTCAGATAGCTTGGACTTCGAAGATGATTTTCCTATATTCACCTAACATCTACTTCTTTGTTCTTGGTTCTGGCCTTTGGGCCCAAGGAGGACCAGCCAACCACCTCTTCCATGACAGCTCTTCAAATATCTGAAGACAGACACCACACTCTCATGACCTCATCCCTACTCCTCAGTCTTATCTTCCCTAAGGTAAGCATCTCCAGTCAAAAATTGACTGTCTTGGTACTGTCTTTTGGACACTAGGACTATCATCTCCTTATTCTTGGAAGCCATGCCTCCTTTAAATGTTGCCCAAGATTACTTGTGACTTCTTGACTGCCATTTAACAGGAGTAACCAATGTTGAGCTTGTGGTCCACTAAAACCCTCAGATCTTTTTCAGACATATACATATTTGACAACATCTTTGTAGGGAATAGGGTCATATCATCTTAGACAGGTTGAAGTGAAAGTTTAATCCTTAGGAAACAGGGAAGAATGAGAGGTTGCTTCCAAAAATACTGCTGCATTACAGGCTGAGTTGTAGGCTCTCTATCCCCAAGGCTTATCAAATGACACGTTGCCTCAGGATCTGCTGGCCGATTAGGGCTGGAGGGGGGCAGTTACCTAGCTCTGTAGACCATATGAGTTTAAATCAGACATTTGTGGAGCCATGGCAGGAATTTCATAATTTCCTTCTGCATTTGTGAACCTCATCGTATATTCATATTTTCACACATTTGTCACAGCAAATTTACAGCCCTTCTCATTGTGAGAGTCTGAATAAGTTATTTTAAAACGTGACTTAGCCCCTTCCCACAACACTTTGTACCTGTTATAGAACACTCCATAACTTCTCAACAAGTGAAGTAAATTTTGATTACAATTTAATAATGGTTGAAATTTAAATATATTTGCAGAGTAGGAGGTCAGGGCTGAGAGTCAGGAGTCCTGGGCTCCCCTCCTGGGAAAGTCACATTACCCACGCTAAGCTCCAGCATTTTCTCGCCTGAATGATGAGGGGATGGGACAAAGGATCTCTAAGATACGTCTTTACTTTAAAAGTCAATGATGCTGGGAACGGGTGATGCTGGACATCTGCACATCCCCAAAATGGGAAATGCTTTTCCCTCCGTCATTAATTCAAATGGTGGGAGTTGTCTGAATATGTCAATCAAATCACACCGCCCCATCCAATGCCAAGTACTGAATACCTGATGCCTGGTAGATGAGAATACATTTCAGTTGTATCTGGGATCACAGGTGTGAATAAGACCTGGGTCTCCATCCAATGGAGACATTTTAACTAGATGTGACAAGATTTATCGTTGGACTTGTTCTCTGCGGAACATGCATAAAACCAAGAAGCTGGTTTGTAATTGGAGCATTAACTGGGAAGCCTCTCTCCACCCTTGCCCACCCGGAGAAGGGACTGGTTGGGGGAGAAGAGGCCGGACCTTCACCTCAGTCTCCTCTTCTGTGACTGGAGGATGATCTTTAGACAGTTGGATGGTTTGGACTTTTTCACCCGGGTCCTGGCAGTGTGCCCAGCTGGTGGCAGCATCTGCCCTGGGAGGCAAGGACGGCCAGGAAAGCGTGAGAAAGACAGATTCAAGGCTCAACAAGGAGCCCATCAGAAAAGTTACACAATATCTAGGGGGAAATCTTGAGGATCCCAGTTAAAGGTCCACTATTCTGGCAGACGGGCTTTCAAAGATTCAGTCCACTTTCCTCTGCACTCAGTGTGTTCTGGGGAGAGAGTATGTTACAGACCCTTGAGGGTCTCGAGCAACCTTCTAAGACTGTGAATGCTTTAATGACCAAGCTATCCTTTCTCTCTTGAGTTTACTGATCTGGGAACCATATTACTGTCTATACTGTGATGCACCTCCTCCATCCCCACCCCCAAGTAGATCATAATCCTTAGGGGCTATTTTGTGCTATTTTCTTGGCAAAGACACTGGAGAGGTTGGCCATTTCCTTCTCCAGCTCATTTTACAGTTGAGGGAACTGAGGCAAACAGGGTAAAGTGACTTGCCCAGGGTCACACAGCTGCTAAGTGTCTGAGGTCCCATTTGAACTCGGGATGATGGGTCTTCCTGATTCTGAGCTCATGCTCTGTGCACTATGGCGCCACCTAGTGGCCGGTACGTGGTCAGTGCTTCTTAAAGGCACTATGTTCCCTGCTGGAGAATACACAGACAAATAGACAAACATAGTGTGTGCCCTCAGGGAGCTTACAATCCAGAAGGGAAGAATAAGAGAGGTGAAGTAATTCGCCCAAGGCCAGGCTTCTTTCCTGCTGGGCTGTTCATGCTACATCCTCTGTGTTTACATGATGATTCAGGGATGTGGGGCCAGAGAGCACCCCCTCTTGTTTCTCTGCCATTCTGAATCATCTAGTACGCGTCTAACGGGGTGATCAGCGGAACTCCTGACTTGTGGGACTGTGCGCCTCTGACACGGCCACACACATGAATAAATCCATAGGATCCGCCCTGCTGGACATGTCCAGCTCCACAGGAGGTGCCCCAGCAGACCAGCAGGTCAGCGGATCCCCTCATCACTCACTGCTACACACTCAGCTAAATTACATCCCACTAACTTTTATCAGCATCTCGTGTGTGCATGGCACCATGATGGATGTTGAGATTACAAAGGCAGAATCAAGACCAGTCCCTGCCCTCACAGAGCTTCCGTTCTTTCAGGGAAGAAAACTTGTTCATGGATAAGTGACTGTATGTGAATCAATTCGGGAGAATTCAAGAGAGCTCTCCTAAACAGAGCCCGCTTTGAGCTCACATCGCCCACAGGAATCAGTTTAATTGTAGGGCCTACCACGTACAAGGCACAATGCTAGGCACTGAGGGGGGAACAAAGACAAAGAAGCCCCGGCTTCTGCCTTCAAAGAGCTTGCAGTTTAGAACAGAAGAATTTGAGCCTAAGTAGATGTCAAAGAATTTATTTGGATACACATCAATATTAGTAGGAACATATTCATTTGCAAAGGAGAAAATTTAATAAGAAAGAGGAAATATCTCAGAAATACTTGTTTCCCAAGTAAAGCTCAAAAACAGATGTCTCTAGATATTGCTGGAGATTACTGAATTTCTCACAGCACTGGGCAGTAGTTGGAGCACAGACATGAAAGTGTTCCAGGCATGGGGGCCAGCCGGAGAGAATGCCCCAAGCTGAGAGATGTTTGTGGAACAGCCAGGAAGGCCAGGGTCCCTGGATCGCTGAGTGTGTGTTTGGGGAGTAGTGTGTAGAACAGGACTGGAAAGGTTGGATGGGCTAGATTAAGATGGACTTCGAATGCCCAACTGAGCACTTGGGATCCTCTCCTGAAGACAATAGGGAGCCACTGGGGTTTATTGAGTAGAGAGGTGCATGATCAGACCCGTTTTTTAGGAAAATCATTTTAGTGGTTCAATAGAGGATGGACTGAAGGGGGAGACTGAGGCAGGCCAAACCCCTCCTCCCAGCAGCAAGGGCCATAGTCCAGGTGTGAAGTGACGAGGGTCTACACCGGGGTGGGAGCAGAGTGAAAGCAGGGCCGGGGGCATAATTGAGGGAGTCTGCAAAGGTGAAATCAGCAGACCTCAGCAACAATCAGGACGTGGCAGCGTGAGAGACAATGAGGAGTGGAGGATGCCTCGTGCCTGTGGGGTACCCTCTACAGCAACAGAAATGGTGGCAGGGGAGGGGGAGGGTTTGGGAGAAAGATGATGACTTCTGTTCTGGACATGCTGAGTTTAAGATCACTGGACATTCAGCCTGAGGTATGTGAAAGGCAGTTGGAGATGCAAGAGTGGAGGTCAGCAGAGAGATCTGGGCAGGAAAGGCAGCCTGGAGAATCATCAGCCTAGAGATGGTCATTGGATCTGTGGGAGCTGATGAGATCTCCAAGTGCAGTAGGATAGAGGGAGGAGAGAAGAGGGCCCAGGACAGAACCCTGAGGGACAACTACAGTTAGAGGGTGTGCTCTGCTGGAGTATCCGGCAAAGGACACAGAGAAAGAGCAGTCAGAGAGGGAGGAGGAGATCCAGGAGACAGGGAACACCCGAAAACCGAGAGAGTATTAAGGAGGAGAGAGTGATCCACCGTGGCAAAGGCCACAGAGGTACCAGGGAGAAGGAGGACTGGGGAAGGGCCTTTGGATTTGGCAAATATGGAGATCACTGGTCACTCTGGGGAGAACCATTTCAGTGGAACCATAAGTGTTAGAAGCCAGATTTGTACAGGGTTAGGAAGAGAGTGAGAGGAGAGAAAGTGGAGCACCAAGTGTAGGCACCTTTACAAGGAGCTTAGTTGTAAAGGGCAGAAGAGAAATAGGACCGTGGCAGGGGATGGATAGCACGGCGCTTCTCCAGGATGGCGGAGATATGGGCATGTTTGTAGGCAGTAGGAAATGAACCACAAGGCAGAGAGAGATTGAAGAGAAGGGAAAGGGTGAGGATGAGAGAGGAGGTAATTTGTTCGAGGATGGGGTAGAATCAGACTGCTTCAGCAGGTAGAGAAGTTAGACTTGGTAAGAAGTAAGGCCTCTTCATCTTGTGAGACGGGGCAGAGGAGGAGAGAGGGACCGAAATATATAGTATACACTTACATGTTTACATGCAGATCTAGATAGAGAGATGGGTAGATAGGGTAGGGCAGAGAGATGGAGAGGGGAAGGAAGGGAGGAAAGGAGAAAGAGGGACAGAGAGAGACAGAGACAGGGAAAGACAGAGAGGGACAGAGAGAGATGAGAGGGAGAGAGAAAAGGAGGAGGACAGACGGACAGAGACACAGAGAAAGAGAACGGTGGGGGGAACCAAAGATTCTTCCCTGTAGGATGAGCAGGGAGCCCCCATGTCACCTGGTCTCAGGGAGTCCACTTTGGTCTTTAACGACCAAATCCTCTTTGTCTAACGTGGATTGACTTATTTGGGAACATGTTATGCATGTCCCTCCCCTCTCCCCCAGACTCTCTGAGGGCAAGGGCTGTCTGACTGTGGCATCTGCATGCCCAGCACTGAGCACAATGCCTGGGGCAAACATTAGGTGCTTAATAAGTGCTTCTTGTTGATGTTGATAATGAATTGCAACATAGCTGATAATCTGTCATGGTAGAAGAAGCTTCCACACTGGGAGTTCTCTACCCCAACAAAATCACTGGTCCAGATCAAGAAACAAAAGTTGTGCATATACTTTATATATGCGTGTATACACACATGTTAAATTTACATTTATATATGCATACATATAAGCTTATATGCACACACAAATACACATACATATACGACGCATGATTTGCCTCACTGCTTCTGAGGCAGCCTGGTGTTGGGAGGAGATGGTAAGACCACACATAGGAGACCTCTACTCCTTACTTTCTCTGTGACCTTTGGCAGGCCCTCAGTCTTGTTGGGACTCCTATTCCTTTGAACAATAAAGGAGTTGGCCTTACTGAGCCCTAAAACCCCTTCTAGACCTGAAACCTGAAGCGTGTGTGTGTGTGTGTGTGTGTGTGTGTGTGTGTGTGTGGGTGTGTGCATGTGTGCGCACGAGCATGAGTATACGTTTGTGCATGCAGGTAAAAAAGTTGACAATGTCTGGACCACGTTCAGGTTCCTAGGATGTGTGTCTAATGATCAATGAGAAATTATATTAGAACATAATTGAAACGCCAGGTCCAGTGATATGTCTTCTTCTGATGACTTCAAGGAACTTAGGATGCAGCAAAGCCCTTGGCAGTGCTGCTCCGCGTCTTTCAGGGAGTTCCATGGGCACACCAAACATTCTGAGTAAGGAAGAGGAGATTTCAAATCTAGGCATGAACTCAGAACTTTCCACCGAGTGGGAAAGTGACCTGCTCCGGAGCCAGCCGTGATTTAGAAAGCAGAGCCACTGAAATGATAAATTTTCCCCTTGTGGCTTGACACTGAGGTTCAACTGGTCTTGCTGCTTGAGACTCACAGCACAGAGATTTATCTGCGTTTCATCAAGTATGAAAAATATATGGACGGAGGGGTTTCCGGCTGAGCCCCCCAAAGCTATCTAGCGCCTCCATTAATGTCAGCAGGATCGTAAATTTCCAGCCTGTATCAAGGAGGTGACTGCCACTGCACAGAAGCCCCCAAAGGCTCCCTGGCCTCCTGTAAATCCACTTACACCCAGTAAAGACAATTAAATGCACATGGATTTAATTAAATGTGGTCCTCCTTTGAAAGCAGAGGGGGTTCACACCTTCTTTAAGGGGAGGACAAAAAATCGAGGTGTGAAGTGAGGTGTTTTTTTTTTTAAACTGAAAAGTTACAAGATCTGATTTATTCTTGTGTTTTTCCTTCTGATGAGTGGGACTTGATAAGCAAGCACACAGATGGCTGTAGACTGCTGTCTTTTTGTGTTATTCCAAAGAATTATGCAGCAGCAAACACTCCTGCTCTGCCTGCAATGGTTCTTACTTCATGAAAACAGATTTCTTGATGAGAAGGAACAATGTGTCATTGATTACATGATCAGCTATTTTGGGGGGAGGGGGCTACGTTTTTGCTGAGGAAATGACACTTTTACTGTCGACTTTTCCCCTCTCTGCCACCTTAAAAGGTGTTTGGATGGAAAATGAATAAGCAGACAAGCAGTGGCAGCTCATTATGGAAGAGAAAGGAGATGAGGGCAGCAGGTCTCCTCAAAGACACCATCATCAGTTTGTACTGATGATTCCCCAGTTCAGGACTTCTGGCCATTATTCACCCATCAGTCTTCCTCATGGAAAGCAATATGCCAGCTACTTTTCCCACTTAAGCAACCAGAAAACAGCAGGGAAATATTCATTGTGGGGAGAAATGAGTATCAGCAAGATGGAAAGTTAATCACTTTGGGTGGGGGCGAACTGCTCATGTGGGCTTCCTTTTATTAACAATTTGTCATGGGGACAACAACATCTCTGGCAAAGAGAGCAAAAAAGCGAACGGAAATGGCTCCATTGCAGAAGAACGCTGAAACTCTTCCAATCGTCTTAAATCAGACAGTCCATCTAGGCTTGGGAAACACATGGGAACAGTGATTTTTCTGCTAGGTCTTCCCATGTGTGTTGTAGAAGATACAGCTTGCTAATAGCAAAACAAGAGGTTTCCTCTCTAAGGAAACTCCCTTCCTAGATGGAGGATGACAGAAGATTCTTAGGAATGCCTTCTTCTGGAGTTACTGTGATATCTCGTGTCCTTCACCACCGGGTCAAATATTTATTTTTTCAAGATTTGTCCACTCCCTAAAGCCAAACCCTCTAACCTTTCTCATTTCCCAAGAAAAATGTAGATGAGAAGGGACTGTAGGACTCATCTTCATCTCTTTAACATGATTCCCAAACTCTCAAGCCCACCTAGATAAAGCACTTAGGTTCATCATCCCCTGACTCTAATAGAGAGGGCCCTGCTCTCAGGATGGCCCCCTCCACAAGGCTAGGTTGGCCTAGGGTTACTGTGTTATCTTAATTTGATTTATGGGAGCTGTTGTCATCAAAGTATGTGCTTTGTCTGAGCTCCACACATGTAGCATATGATCTTTCCCCTAAGACTTCCCCAAATAATATCCTGAAAGTTTAGTTCTGGTGAAATCCACTCCCCTCCTCCATCAGAACCCAGACCATCTTTACTGCAAAATAAAAGGAAAAAGTTACGTGTGGACTTTAGAATTCAGAGCACAAACCCTGGACACAAACAGTACCTTAAAAAACAGGATCCATACCCTATCACAGATACCTAGCAAGAAGGGACTTTCAAGGTCATCTAGCCTAACTCCAGGATGTTAAAGATGAGAAAACTGAGGTCCAGGCAGGTAAATAGACATGTCCAAGGTCACTCAGGTCACAGAGGAAGCATTGGAACTGGGATCTGAAACCAGCACCTTTACTGCATACTTTACTATGCTGCCTCCTTCCAGACAATGACACATCTGATTTACTCATTCACGTATGAACATGTTTTTTCTAGCTTGCTTTTAAAAACCTCCAGGGAAAGACATTTTTACAACTTCTCTTAATAACTCATTTCCAAGTTGAACAGCATTTACTGTTAGAAAAGCCTGTTATCTGCTCTGGGAGGGAGGCAGCTTGGACTTAGACTCAGCCACTGAGTCGTAGAGTGACCTTGGGTTTCACCTCTGGGGCTTTGACGTTCACCTATAGAAGGAAGGGGCCACGCTAGATGCTTTCTGGGGGTGGGGGTCTTCCAGTTCGAGTCTTCTGGGATCTTATGATTCTATCCCCCCAATAGGCTTTATGTTCCTCTTTCTTCATCTTGAACGTCAACTCTTCCCTGCTCTGGGATTTCATCATTGTGGACACTTGCTCTGCACCCGTTGATTGAAATCCTTCGCAGAATCACACACTTTTCACAGGTCACCTTCTCTAACCTGCATCTGAACCCAGGTACCCTCCACAGTCTTCAGACTGGTCATCGTCTAGTCCCTGCATGATGAACTCCAGAGCCAGGGGAATCTTTCCCTCTCTATGAAGCCCATTTTACCTCAGGACAGCTCTCACTGTTAGAATTTTTTTTTTCTGAATCTCAAAAACAAATTGGGACTCAGCATGGCAGCAAGCCTTGTTCTTCCACAGCAGCCAGCTATGACCTCCAATGCCTCGGCAACCATGGCAAAGGGATCTGCAGTTGGTGTGAATCTTGGCAGCACTTATTGCTGTGTGAGGGTTTTCCAATACGGGAAAGTGGAGATCATTGCTAATGGCCATGGAAACGGAACCACCCCAAGTTATGTAGCCTTCACTGACACAGAACATTTAATCAATGATGCTGCGAAGAGTCAAGCTGCAATGAACCCCACCAACAGAGTTTTTGATACTAAATGTTTGGTCACAGATTTGATGATGCGGTTGTATGGTCAGACATGAAGCGTTGGCCTTTCACGATAGTGAATGATGTAGGCAGGCCTAAGGTCCAAGTGGAGTAAAAAGGAGAGACCAAAAAGTTTCTATCCAGGAGTACGGTCTTGACCAGGATGAAAGAAATTTCTGAGGCTTACCTTGGGAAGACGATCATAGATGCTGTCATCACAGGACCACCTTACTTCAATGATTCCCCAAATCAAGCCACCAAAGATGCTGGAACCATCGCAGGCCTCAATGCGCTACATATCATCAGTGAGCCAACTGCTGCTGCTATCGCTTATGCCTTCGACAAAAAGGGTGGCGCTGAGAGAAATGTGTTGATCTTTGACCTTGGAGGTGGCACTTTTAAGGTCTCCATTCTCACCTTTGAAGAAGGCATCTTTTAAGTCAAGTCCACAGTTGGGGACACTCACTTGGGTTGGGAGGACTTTGACAACTGCATGGTCATTCATTACTGAATTCAAGTGGAAACACAAGAAGGACATGAGTGAGAACAAGAGGGCCATCTGCCATCTGTGCGCTTCTAGTGAATGTGCAAAGTGCACCCCTTCTTTCAGTACCCAGGCCAATGTTGAGATTGACTCCCTCTGTGAAGGTAGCGAAGTCTATACTTCTAATACCCATCTCCATTTTGAAGAGCGGAATGCTGACCTCTTCCTCAGCATACTGGATCCTGTGAGAAAGGCCCTGAGAGATGCTAAGCTAGATAAATCACAGACTCACAACGTCATCCTGGTGGGTGGTTCCATTTAGATCCCCCAAATTCAGAAGCTTCTGCAGGATTTCTTCAACAAAAAGAGTGTCAATGCTGATGAGGCTGTGGCCTGTGGTGCAGTGGCCCAGGCTGCCATCTTGTCTGGAGGTAAATCTGAGAATGCACAGAGCTTGCTGCTGTTGGACGTCACTCCTCCTTACCTTGGGATTGAAAGCGCTGGTGGAGTCATGATGGTTCTGATCAAGCACAATGCCATCATCTCCATCAGCCTGGTGCAGACCTTTATTGGCCACTTAGACAAGAAGCCTGGTGCACTTATTCAGGTTTGTGGAGGTGAGAGGGCAATACTAAAGGACAGCAACCTGCCTGGTGTTCCTCAGATGGAGCCACGGCTTATTGGGGCTGTGCAATAACATTCCGATAATTGGGGGATTTGCTAATTCAAGGGACCTTTCAGAACTTCCCCTACTCCAATGCCAAAGCCCTATTGTTTAGGCTTTGCACGCCCTCAACTTACCCAATGAATGCTCAAAATCTCAAGCTTAATCACTGTGCATTTTATTACATTCATGTTTTCAAAAATTTTCATAATTTCATTTATTAGCTGCTGGTCACTATCCTATATGTTATCTCCTTCACTTGAAAGGAGGGACTTGCTTTCATTTCTATTTGTCTCCTTGGTGCTTGTGAAATAGTAGGCACTTAAAAGTGCTTTTTTATTCATTCATTCATTCACAATGGGCAAATAGAAACTAAAAGAACCCAAAAAATCAAAGACCTGAGGATGTTTATGTCATAGGTTCTTAGAGAAGGCGTAGATAAAAACCCAAGAGAATTTCATGTTAAAACTACATTGCTGGAATAATAGTAAGGACATTAAGAATGATTCCATTTTTCTTCTTATTACTGAATTACCAAACTACTAAATTTTAAAAAAATCATTTTCATCTACTTTTTCCTTTCATGGAGATGGAGGATTGCTTCTAAGGTCACAATATCCTATCAGATGAGCAGGTCAGGTGGCCCCAGACATTGTGAGAGTACCCTGGGGCCCAGGGTGTTCCCTGGTCTCCAGTAAGACCCAGGCTTAAGGTAAAGAGAGAGGAAGAAGCCTGAGAACAGGAGAAAGCTAACTTGTGCAAACCCACCAGGTTTTTTTTCTCTTGTGATATAGCATGGATTTGTAAGCTGCATTAATTAATTAGTCTTGCTGTGAAGAATTGCCATGCTATGGATGAATTTGCTTATTTATTTTTTGCTATAATTAACAGCTGTTAGGAAGCATCTTCTGGGAGGAAGTTTGAGGTCAGATATTTTATTTTTATTGATGATAGAAACTGATGATTCTGAGCTGCTGAACACAAGGGATGCAGATGCTAGGGCCAGTTCCCACCCGTCAGTGGGGGACAGCAGCAGCAAGGAAGCCAGGCACCTAGGTCTCTAATGGCCAGGCAGCTCACTTCCTCTGGCAGACTTTACAGGAAATCTGCTGTTAGAGCAATGACAGCCCCTAAACTTCCCTGAGATGTTCATGCCACAAGTTCCAGAGAGACTGAGAGGGGTGTGGATCTAGGTCCAGTGCCCTCACATTACAGATGAGTAAACTGAGGCCCAGAGATGTGAAGTAAAGCCTAAATGTCACTACGGGTCATAAGCATCCATTGGAAGTAGGATATGAACTAAGGTCTTCTGACTCTAGGACTAGTCTTCCACATGGTAGCTTTAATTCAACTTGACAAGTTTATTACACACCTAAGTACAAAGTGCTGTTCACCCTTTCAGCACTTCAAGGTAACTGGCTCATAACCTGGCAGCTGATGGTACAGTACATAGAGCACTGGGCCTGGAGTCAGGAAGACCTGAATTCAAATCTGGCCTCAGACACTTACTAGCTGTGAGACCCTGGGCAAGCTACTTGTCTATCATCTGTTTGCCCCAGTTTACTCATCAGTAAAATGGGGGTAATAATAACACCTACCTCCAATAGTTGGCGTGAGCATAAAATGAGTTAATAGTCGTAAAGTGCTTTGCACAGTGCCCTGCACCTAGTAAGTGCTATAGAAATGTCAGCTATGATGATGATGATGTTTTATTTATTATTATAATATTTTCATCTTGACTTGGTTCCTCATTGCTGCACCTTACCTATAATGCTTAACCCTGAGATATGTGCAATTCTCAGCTGGTGTCACTGCTAAGGCAGAGCAATGAGTAATGCTCAGCTTAGATGAATTTTCCAGACATATGGTACAAAGGAAAGATATTTAAGTATCTGTGTTTGCTAAATCTCAGCAATTGCCTACTGGCATTTCCTCTACTGGAAACCAAACATCTCTAAAGTACCTTAGGATTTAGAACTACCAGGGGCTCAGACGTGAAGCCCAGCCCTCTCATTTTTTAAAGATGTTATGGCTTGGGTCAATAGCAATCTCTCGGGTGTACAATCTTACACATATGACAGGAAAGCCAGTCCCTGAGAGGGACATCATTTGCTGAAACTGGATCTAAAATAAGCCAACAAATCACCCCCACCCCCCCAAAATGGACTGCAGCACTTCCTGGAGATGCCACCGAGTCAATTTCTTTGTAAGAAGCATCCAGGAAATTTAAAGGAGAAGGGACACTTCACGAGGTAAAGCAAGTAAAACAAACACAAGACTTCATCCAACCCTCCCATTTCACAATGAAGAAAACTGAGGTCCAGAGGGGTTAAGTAGATTTTGCCAGCCTCACACTGATAAAAGTATTTTTGAATACTGTAAGAGCTTAATAAATACTTTTTTCATTTACCCATCCATCCATCCACCCATCCATCCATCCATCCACCCATCCATCCATCCATCCATCCATCCCATCTATCAGATTATGGATCTACATTCTCTGACTCCCAATTCATAGGGCTCTTCTCCTTGCTGCTTCCCAGCTAGAAGGGCATCATTGTTTCTATGGAGGTGGGTTGGGCAGTGAGAAAAACCCTAGAGATGAAAAAGATAGAATAGAGAAGGGCCTGGTGGATAGAGGCAGGTGAGCTGCTTCTTCGTCTTACCTGCACTCAATGAACCAGTGCCGGATCTGGTCCTGAAGATTCTCTCTGATATCTGGGCCCTCTAACATCTTCAAATTTGTCTTGATGGTAACTAAAGCTTCCTGATACTCCTCCTCATGCTTCTCCTGGACCTCGTAACGCAGGAATTTCACTTTCTGGGCATTGAGAAGTGTGTTGTTGAAACCTTGAATGTGTGGCGATGGGTCCTGAAAACACCGAGAAAAAACACCCCAAACCCAAGGGTTAAGATCATGGGAGTCCAGGAAATTGATTTTCCATATTAGGTCCATGAATCAAATGAGAAACTATATTTTAGAATGCACTTGAATCTTAGCCTTTTTGTGAATCCTTGGGCAATCTGTGAAGTCTATGGAACACTTCTCAGGATTGTATGTTTAAATGCAGAAAATATAGGATGGCAAAGGAAAGTTATTCTATCGAAATAAAGATGTGATTGTTTTTCCTATCCAAAGTCACAGACCCTTTGAAATCTAGCCACTGATAGATTTCAGGCTAAGAACCTCTGATCTAGCAGGAAGTGCCCCTTAGGGAGATGCTTTTGATGGAATAAAGTTATTTCAGATCTGGAAGAAATTTTCAGAGTGAGATTCAAGTCCTATACCTATCTGAGCCAGAGAATATTCATCCTCTTTTTATGCACAGAAGGAACCTGGTCAACTTCTTTCTGTACGTTAGTGTTCATCTGCCTCATATCTAGTAATTCATTGATCAACAAATACGTAACAGGCCACCAAAGTGTATGCACATACAACACAACGCTAAGCTCATTGGGGTGAAGGGGTATAAAAGAGGCACAAGTTATAACCTCCATCCTCAAGGTGCTTGTGATTTGACTAGGGAAAGGAGGGCAGGTGACACAGACACACACACACACACACACACACACACACACACACAATAAAGCAAGGTACTCGTGGAAGATCAGGAAAGGAATGGCTCAGTGTAGGTTAGACTTCTTGTGGAAGATGTAATGGAAGACATGACTTAGAGTGGACCTCAAAGAACTGGAGGGCTTTGATGAGGAAGCGAAGAGTGAGAAGGGAGTCCCAAGAGAGGAGAAGAGCAGAAAACAAGCCAGGAGGAACACACCACCTGCAAAGGGGAATGAGGCCAGATGGATGTCTACAATCCTCCAAAAAAGAGGCTAAGGTTCCATGACTGAGCTAAGAACACTCTAGTGGCTGAACTAGGTCTCAGACCTAGTCTCAGAGACACGTCTCAGAGACAATCTCTAGTTCATCTCCATCATTATACAGAGTGGGAAAGAGAGCATCAGAGAAATGAAAGGACGTGGCCAAGGTCACACAAAATGCTAATGCTAGCTCCAGGACTCGAGCCCCAAACACCTTACTTCTGAGAGTTTTCCCCACTCTGTGGGATGGTTTACAGCCAACACCACTCAAGATACAAAAACCTATTTGCTTTAAAGGTAGCTTAAAAAGAATTTTAAAGTGGAATTGCAACTATAATCATTACATAAAGGACAGAATCAAAGAACTCTCAAAATGAGGTCTCATTCTCTTCCCCTCATACCTTGCGTTCCTCAAAATTTTCCTGTTTCTGTTGAAGGTACCACCCGACTCCCAAGTGGCCAGCTTTGTAACCTGGGAACCATCCCGGACTCCTTGCTCTGCTCTCTCCTCCACCCACCGTCAATCAAACCATCTCTTATGTCTCTTAATGCATACAGCCGCCACTCAAGTCTGGGCTCATGGCACCTCTTCTTATTGTGATAAGTACTGAACTTCTCTCCCTGCCTGAGCTATTTTCACTCCACTGAATCTGTCACACAGCTGCCAAAATAATCTTGCCAAGAGATAAGTCTGCTCCCCTGCTCAAGAATATTCGGTTGTTCCCCATTGCTTCTAGGATATAATACCAACTCTTTGCCTTGGCATTTAAGACCCCACCAATCTGTCTCCTACTGAGCTTGCAACCCTTTCTTCATACTCCCTCTCCAGTCAAACTGGCCTGCGAGCTGTTCCTTGAACTTGACAGTTTCTATCCTATCTCTGTTCTTACCGATGTGGTAAGCTACTTAAATTTTGTGGGCCTCAGTTTCCTCCCTTGTAAGTTAGGGTCTTGGACTTGATGGCCTTGAAGGTCACCCACCATACCCAGGAGGCACGGGCTCTTCAATTTGGCCTCTCAGAATCCCCATCAGCCCCTGCAGTGTTCAGCTCATGCATGAGTGCTCCAAGCCCTCCCTAATCCCCTGGTTGTGAGGGTTCTCCTACTCCGCAGACTCGCTCAGCTGCCATTTCTATCCTCTCTCATCCTCCACAGAACAGAAGGTCCTTGGGAGCAGGGACTGGCCAACTGGGTTTTGCAGCCCCAGCCCCAGGCCTCTATAATATAGTAGATGTTCCATAAACATTTGTTGAAATAAAAGGAATTGGAAAAGCCCCATTTCTGGGAAGAGAACACATCAAATTAATGACATTCTCTTGTCAAACAGCCTTTCCATGGCAGGATTTTTATGTTTCTTCTGCAATTTGTTGCAAAATTACTTTAGCTTTCATTAAAGTAATGAACATGTCCTTTACTTAAGCATCCCCTGTTTCTAAGCTTAGATCTTCAATGTACATTTTTCCTAATGCTTGCATTTAAAAATGAAAAAAGATTATTTACACATTTGGATATTTTAGCTCATGTGAATGCTGGTTATTACAGAATGAAAAATAGATCGTGACTATTCCCTCTGCTCCACCAACAACACTTTATTGATTGTTTTTTATTGTTTTTCAATTAGCGTGTATTCATGAGTGAAGCGGTCCTGCTAATTTGTCCCTAAATGTAGCCACTTTCTTTTCCCTTTGTTTATTTTTCTCCCAGATGGATACATGCCCATCAGATTTGGGATGGTCTTTTTCTCATCTCTGCTTATGAAAATCAATAAATCCCCAAGCAGAGGAACCCCATGTACTATTAGCTCATTAAAAGCTATGGACTTCTATCACTTTAATTAAATGTTTTGGCACTCTTCTGCAGAGTGAGTGGCAACCACTAACCCAGATTTTAAAATTCCACCCTTTCCCATTTGCATTGAGTCTCCTATTTTAAAAGGTTCTTTAATATATACTTAGTTGCTTGATCCTCACAAAAATCCTCTGGGCTGGGCAGAGCATGTATTCTTATCCCATTTAAGAGAAGAAGAAGTGGAAATCCAGAAATTAAGTGACTTGCCTGAGTCACTGGTTACACCAACAAGTTAGTGACCAGCTACCTAGAACTCAGGATGCCTGACTCCTTGTTTAATCAGTCTGAGAGACTGTAAGCTTCTTGAAGCCAGGGACTTTCTCATTTTTGTCTGTCTCCCCCACACCTAGAGCAGTGTCTGGCACAGAGTGAATAATTATTAAGTACAGGTACGACCAAGGATAAAAATGAAACATCCCTGCCCTCAAAGGGTTTACATTCTATTGGAGAAAATAATATGTACATATAGAAGGATATACATGCAAAAATATATTCAAGGTGGTTTGAATGGAGTGGGAGGAGATCAGGAAAGATGTCAGGTAAAGGTTGGTATTTCAGCTGAGGTTCCAAGGAAACAAAGAATTCTAAGAGGTAAGAGTGCAGTCCAGGCACAAAGCACAGCCTGTGCAAAGGCACGGAGAAGAAAGGGGGAATATCATCTAGAAGGAACCAGCTTCTTCTGGAGCACAGTGTTCATTTATGCATACTCTTTTATGAAGACTTTTTCTGACAAAAATTCACGGAGGTCATTTGCAGCTTCTCTCTCTCTCCTTTCTGTCTCTCTGTCTCTGTATCCCCTCCTTCC
Source organism: Vombatus ursinus (assembly GCF_900497805.2). NCBI lineage: Eukaryota > Metazoa > Chordata > Mammalia > Diprotodontia > Vombatidae > Vombatus > Vombatus ursinus. Next base: position 3,771,443 of record NW_020952679.1, read on the forward strand.
CCTCGTCCTCTCTCCTCCCTCCCCCTCTCTCTCTGTCTCCCTCTTTCCTCCTCTCCTCTCCATCTCCTCCTCCTCCTTCTTCTTATTCTTCTCTCTCACTCTCTCTCTCTCTCTCTCTCTCTCTCTCTCTCTTTCTCTCTTCCCTCCCCCCACACTGAGTTTGAAGGTGGTAGGTACTCTGTATACACAAACTCGATGTTAATGAGCAATTTTTCCCCCTTTGGGCCACGAGCATCTTTTCATCTTTAGCAACTTGTCTGCCCATGTGAAATTCAAATTTGTTAACTCACCACATAAACAGCACCTCATTTAAAAACAAATTACGAATATTAGAGGGAGCCAGAGAACGAGGCTGTAATGCACTCTGTATCGAGCGACATCAGCTGTACAATAATGCATCTTAATGAAGGCTTCCCATGTGAATACACCATGATATTTACAAGCTCTCCACTGTTAATGACCCAGAACTGGATAACGAAACTTACATTTATAGCAAGGTCCTCTGTCAGCAAAAATATACATATTAATAATTGATGTTGCTGTAAAAATGGGACATAATATGACGCTTCTTGAGTTTGTGGGAAAATAGGACTGCATGGGCCATTAACTTAAAATGCTTATCTAATGTTTGATGGGCTTTGTCTTTTAAAAACCCTTGTTCAAATTAGGGAGACAAAATGGACATTTGCCCAAATGAGAATCTGGTCAATCAATCAGGGACAAATATACTTGCAAAGAAATGATTTTAAAAGTTTTCAACATTATCAGATCACTGCCTTGAGGACTTTTTGTCTCTTTGCTCTCAAAACTCATCTACCATCTCCCACCATCACCAGAAGGGAAAAGGCTAGGAAGAGCAGTAGCTAGAAACTACCTAATTAAAAAAGAAAAAAAAGCATCTTATGGGATCCTGCCATCTGAAATGCTGAGAACAATTAGCATCCTTTCTCTTTTGAACACATGATGCCTTATTGCTCATTCTGAAATACTCAGAGGTATTCCCTCAGTCAGATCATTGCCTGCCCCAAGTATCCTTACTGTTCTGTTTTGACAGATGGGATGCCTAATGGTGAGGAGGTAATGGTTCTCCAATTGTTTCATTTTGAGGTGGGGAGGTGAAGAATGTATTTCTTGCTTTATTAACATGACCCATTTCATTATATTTCAGACTAATGCTCCTATGTTTTAAATACTGTGCTATATAAATACACAGAAGGCAGGAGCACGCTCCCCCCCAAAAAAAATTGGGGAAAGGGGGGTTGGGAAAAGGGCTAGAGATTAGGGTGTTATTTAGTCTTTCGCTTCCAGTGAAATCAAGATAAAACACGTTAGCTTTCTTTGTGATTCCCCAAGATAAACCCAGTACATGCTGTTATTCCTACTCTCTGTTCCTGCCAAAAGGTTTCCACTGTCGATGTTTTTCAGCCTGGAAATCTTTTGTGTGAAATTTCCTTCTTGGATTGTACTTTGAAAAGACTGATTACAGGTTTAGAAGATTCAGTGTTAAATGTTAACAGATGTCAGGATACTTTGCAGCTTAAAATTGGTTTCACGTGTATTTTGCAACAAAACACATCTTATTTTTCTTAATAGTGCGTTTTGTTAAGTAGGCAAAGTTTTCAAGATGCTTTGCTGAAGGAAAGCTTTCCATTCCGTCATTAGAAGTGACCCAAGGGACGACAAGGCAAAGGGCAGGTGGGAAGGGGCTGTGACCTGCACTGTGGGAGGGAACACTCACCTCATTTTCGTCACAGGGTCTCTGGAGTCTTTGAACGCATGAGATGTGACTCCAAAGTCATGGGGCTGATAATTTAACACACATACACACACAAATGCATTTGAATACTAGGCATAATGCTCCCTTCCGGGTCATCCACCTAGGTCAGGGCCAATGCCACTGCTCCAGATATGTTTGGGATGCATATTGGTAACTGCTCTCAGTGCCTGTGAGTTCTTCCCCAGCCTATCCTTCATTCTGATAAATCTCTGTCTTCTGAGGTTGGAATGGACTCCTGGAAATGGCCCCAAGTCCCTCAGGGGAAACTCTGGTGACTAAGATGGGTGAGCAAGCTGGGTAGCCACTGGATTGGGGGGAGGAAAAGAAGATCACTATAAAGGAATGCTTTTGATTTTCTTGTGTGCTTCATAAAATGGTTCTTAAGATGATTCCAAAAATGTCTTCAGAAGCATTGCATTGTTGAGATACACAAGTAAGATCCCCAGGGAGGTGACAAGAGACAGGATAGTGTAATGGATATAGAATGATGGAACAGAAGACCTGGGTTCTAATCCTGGTTCTTACACTTATTTGCTGTGTAACCCAGAGCAAGTCTCAACATTGCTAAGCCTCAGTTTTCTCAGCTGTAAAGTGAGGGTAACACTCACCCTATGGGGCTGTTGTTAGGATCAAACCAGTTGTATTCCGCTTTGCAGACCTTGAAGTCAGTTACTAATGCCACTGATTCTAGGAAGCATCAAACCAGTTGTATTCCACTTTGCAGACCTTGAAGTCAGTTACTAATGCCACTGATTCTAGGAAGGGAATGCCCCTTATTTTCACCTAGAAATTTGGGCAAGTTTATTTTTAAAAGTCCCGTCTCATCTCTCCAGTTTCACTGAAGCATCTCAAAGGAAGGGTTTCCCCTGCATTTCAGGTTTCAGTTTGACACTTCCAAACCCATCAGCATGCCCTCCCCTTTTAATAGATGCTCTTTCAGGCAAAATTTATTATAATACAAACACTGATCTCTTCAGTACAACATCTAAAGCAGATGATGGCCACGTCGACATGGTCAAAGGGATCCCCAGAAGGAAATCTATGACACTCATAAAACATCGTCTTACTTGATCTGCTCCATTGATGCTGCCAATGAAAATAATGACCACATGCATTTTAAAGAATGATTTATTCTGGCTGGAAGACTTCAGAATGCAAACATTTAAAGCACTATATCTAGGAAGTAAGACAAAGGTATAAGATGTTATTTGGTATGGAGTACAAGAGGGGTATGTTATGAAAAATGATGTCACATTATCTAGATTTCAAGGCATTCCCAAATATGTGCTCCTGGGCATCCAGCCAGACTTCTTCTTGTGAAGATACTAAAATATGATCTGACTGGCTGAGCCAAATGATTTAGGCATTAGCATAATGTAGCAAAAGGAAACAATCAGAAAGTATTGTTTCAAAATAATAAGAGAATACCTTAATCAGCAACATGCTAGTAAAAACATCAGATCTGGGAAAACTCTTGGATGTCAGGAAAGGTTTTGTTATGGTGAATGTGTCACTACAATCATGAGCCAGCTACCATTCGCTATGACCCAAACATGGTGATCGTCAGGATAAAATTCAGAAGGATTCTGATTAATTACAGGAGCAAGCCAGGGATCCAAATATACCTCAGTTCCTTCTATCAGAAGAAAAGTCAATTCTCTCTCCCTCCCTCCATATATACGTGTATAGGCAGACATTTATAGATACATATCTATAGATACGTATCTTTTTAGATATATAGAGAAATAGATACAGATAGACATACGAAGAGTAATTTCTACTAATAGGTTCATATACATATATATATGAACTGTGAGTAGAAGAGGTACACTTAAAAATGTGTGTACAATCGCTAACATTTATATAGCTCTAAAATCTGCCAAGTATTTTACATGTTATCTCATTTGTCCTCATAACAGTCATGTTAAACAGGTACTATTATAATTCCCATTTTACAGATGAAGAAATTGAGGCTGGGAGAGGTTGAATGACTTGCCCAGGGTCACACAGCTACTAGGTGTTTGAAGCAGGATTCAAACTCAGGTCTTCCTGACTCACATTGTACATATGATTAAATGATCACAGTTATTTTTATTCAGGTCAAGAAATATAAACTCACAAATGAAGTTTAAAATGTAAGCTTTGTGCTAGGTAACCATGTCTACTTGGCTATGAATCATGGAACACCACTAAGAAGAATCCAGATTACAAGTGGCTTATTACCGACAAATGTCTCCCTGCCAGAAGGCTAATAATGCTTCCAACTCCCTCATTCACATCATCTCATCAGATTCTGCCTGGGAACCCGGGCAAGAAGCTACCACGGACATCACTATCACCATCTTCTAAGTAAGGAAGGGGAGTCTTAGCAGTGAAATGAGATGCTCAGGGTCAAACAGCCAGCCAGCATTAAAGGCGGGATTCGTACCCAGAGCTCTCCTCTCTCCAGATCTAGAGCTCTCTTCATGATAGCACGTTGCTTTGACAGAAAGAAGACTTCCAGAATGTTGGGTGGATTCTCTGTGGAGCACTTAGAGGAGAACATGGACATAAATTGTGCTGAATGAGAAGGCAAGGAGAGGTTGCAATCTGTTCCAGGGAAGGGGGCATCCACCTTGGTGAGACTGTGAGTCTATTGGTACATGCATCCACCAGTTCAGACCATGACTTATTCTCAGCCTGTATGATTCTTGTCCATGTTCACTCATAAATTCTCCATAGAGGCACCACTCCATCAGTCAGTCAAGCGCAAGCATTTAAGTACCTACTATGTTCCAGGCATCATGCTAAGCACTGGGGGCATGAAGAAAGGCAAAAACACCATCCCTATTCATGAGGAGCTCAGTCCTTGGGGAATGAGGAGGCAGACAACACGCAAATAGATATGTCCAAACACATTTTATGTAAGATAAACTGGGGGGAGGCAGTCTCAGAGGGGAAAAAAATCAAACACTAAGATGAAGGGGGATTGGGAAAGACTTTTTGCAGGCAGTGGGATTTTAGTTGAGATTTGAAGAAAGCCAGGGAAGCCAGGAGGCAGAGGTGAGGAAGAAGACAATTCTCCGCATAGGGGACAGCCAGTGAAAATGGCCAGAAGTGGGAGAGGGAGGGTCTTATGTGAGAAATAAGACCCAGGTCACTGAATCAGAATACACAGGGGTAGGAAGGCCTAGGAAGGGTCCAGGTTATACACTTAGGTGTTTCTGCACATTGTGTGAGTACCAACGCAGCTCTGGGGCTGTCCATTTATGACTCACCATACTAGCTACATAACTGACATGCCTCCTTTGGTGATTATAAGTTTCCCGCAAAATGATAAATGTTGGAGAAGATGTGGGAAAATTGGAACACTAATGCATTGTTGGTGCAGTTGGGAAATGATCCAACCATTTTGGAGAGCAATTGGAACTATGCCCAAAGGGCTATCAAAATATGCATACCATTTGACCCAGCAAATAGCACTTCCAGGGCTGTATACCAAAGAGATCATACAAATGGGAAAAGGACCCATATGTACAAAAATATTTATAGCAGCTCTTTTTGTGGTGGTGAAGAATTGGAAATGGAGAGGATGTCCATCCATTGGGGAATAGCTGAACAAGTTGTGGTATATGAATATAATGGAATACTATTGTGCTATAAGAAATGATGAGCAGGCAGACTTCAGAAAAACCTAGAAAGACTTGTATGAACTGATGATGAGCAAAATGAGCAGAACCAAGAAAAAAATATAGTAACAGCCGTGTTGTATGATGACTAACATTAATAGACTTAGCCCTTCTCAGCAATGCAAGGATCTAAGACATCTCCAAAGATCTCATGATGGAAAATGTTATCCACGTACAAAGAAAGAACCATGGAGTTTGCATGCAGATTGAAGGATACTATTTGCTATATTTTTCTTCTGTTTTGTTTTGTTTTCTCTTTCTTGCGGTTCCTCCTGTTGGTTCTAATTCTTCCTTACAACATGACTAATGTGAAAATATGTGTAATAGGAATGTATATGTATAGCCTGTATCAAATTGCATGCCATCTTGGGGAAGGAGGCAGGGAGGGAGTGGGAGAAAAATTTAAAACTCAAAAGCTTATGGAAATGATTGTCGATAAGTCAAAATAAATTAATAACAAAAAATAAGTTTCCTGCTCATTACTCCTTCCTGATGTCACCTCTCATGCCTATGTCATTTTTGAAAATGGGCATAGCCTACCCACTCGCGCCATACTCAGAGGTTCTGATGTTCTGTAATTCATGACCATACAGCTCAAATGAAAAAATAAAGGTGTTAAAAAGAAGCATTTTGTGGCATTTGAAAGCATGACACTATTTCCCCAGAGCACTTGCTCTTTGACTTCTTTTCATCTCAAGCCCCACATTACTTTCCATTGGTAAGGCTAGACCAAGGCATATATATTTGAGGAGAAAGGGCATTAACAGCTCAGGGGGTTAAGGAAAGTTTTCAGGAAGAGGTGGTACCTGAAATGGATTGTCCAGTCAATCAATTAATCAATCAGCAAACATTTATTGAAAGTCTCCTATATACCAGGCACTGTTCTAGGCCTGGAGATAAAAATACAATAAAGGGGCAGTTAGGTGGTGCAGTAGATAGAGCACCGGCCCTGAAGTCAGGAAGACCTGAGTTCAAATCCGGCCTCAGACCAGATACTTGACATTTACTAGCTGTGTGACCCTGGGCAATTCACTTAACCCCAACTACCTAAAAATTAAAAAAAAAATAAAAATACAATAAATAAAACAATGCCTACTATCAATGTCCTGCATTCTATTAAAGATAAGTTGAAGGTGGTGCTTAGCCTGGATCTTAAATTTAGGAAGAAAGGTGTTCCAGGAGGTAGAGGTGAGGAGAACTGCTTTCCAGAAATAGGGTGGGTCAGTGCAAAGCCAAGGAGAGGAGAGATGGTGTGTCATATGTGAGGAATAGAGAGATCTGTTTAACTGGATCCCAGAGTGCACAAGCTCACCGAGGCTGGAAAGCCAGGTGGGGGCCTGGGTGCGAAGAGATTTGAAAGATAAAAATAGAAATCTACATTTTGTTCTAGAGGCAAAATGGAACCACTGGACATTACTGAGTAGGGCAGTCACAGGATCAGATGCGTACTTGAGGAGATCACTTTGGCAGCAGTGTGGAAAAAGGTCAAGAGTAGGGAGAGGCTTGAGGCAGGAAGATCGACTACGAAACTTTCAATAAACTAGGTGAGGCTTTCTTATGCTTCTTCCCATTAATTCTAATTCTTCTTTACATCATGACTAATGGTAAAATATGCTTAATATGAATGTATAAGTAGAGCCTATACCAGACTGCATGGCATCTTGGGGAGAGGGAGGGAGAGGAAGGGGGAGAAAATTTAACACTCAAAATCTTATGGAAGTGAGTGTTGAAAACTAAAAATAAATTAATAAATTACAAAAAAGAGAAAAAAAAATAAACTAGATGAGAAAGGATGAGTATGAACCAAGGTGGTGGCTGTGTGAGTAGACAAAAGAGGGTCAGATATGAAAGATGCTAAAGACATAGAGATGAAATGATGTAGCAGCTGAATGAACATGACATCAGGAAAAGTTAGAAATCCAGGATAACTTTGGAGTTACAAACTTTGGAAGACTGGAAGGATCGAGATGTCTTTGATGGAAATAAGGAAGGTTGGAAGAAGGGTGGCTTGGAGGGGAAAGAGGGAGTTGAGCTTAGGATATTTTTTGCTTGAGATATCTCTGGGACATCAGGTTTGAAATTTCCTATAGGCAATTGGTGATGTGTAACTAAAGATCCACAGAGAGATTGGGCTCTCTGAATCATCAACAGAGAGATAATTATTAAACCCGTAGTAATTTCTGGGGTCACTGAGAGTACAGAGAGAGAAGAGGAAGTGGCTTTCTCTCTCTTGCTTTAGCCTCTTCCAGTCAGTGGAGTGCCTGTTAGCACAGGCTGCAATGTAAAGATGGCTAAGTCTAAGAACCATACCACCCATAACCAATCACAAAAATGGCACAGAAATGGCATCAAGAAATCTAGGTCACAGAGATATGAGTCTATCAAAGGGGTTGACCCCAAGTTTCTGAGAAACATGTGCTTTGCCAAGAAACACAACAAGAAGGGGCTGAAGAAGATGCAGGCCAATAACGCCAAAGCCATCAAAGCACGAGCAGAGGCCATCAAGGCCCTGAGCACCAAGGCCTCCAAGACCAAACTCCTCAGGCCCAAGATCCCCAAGGCCAGTGCCCAGAGTGCTGGACATAAGATGGTCACCAAGCGTCCAGGCCCTAGAGTTGGCATCAAATGGCCAGGCCTCAGGATCATGAAGCCTGACTCTACTGTTGCCAGGACCACTGACCCCAAGGCTGCCAAATCCACTGGCCCCCAGGCTGCCAAGTCTGCTGCCAAGGTCAGTAAGTCTGATCCCAAGGCTACCAAATCTGGCCCTAAACCCAGCAAATCTGACGCCAAGGTCGCCAGGTCCAATTCCAAGGCTGCCAAGTCTAATCCCAAGGCAGCCAAATCTGATTCTAAGGCCACAAAGTCCAGTGATTCCAAGGCTGCTGAGCCGGCTGAGTCTAAACCCAAAGATGCTGGGGCTAAAGCTGCTAGTTCCAAGCCTTCAAAATGGATGCTTCAGGACAGAAGGACTTATTTAAACCCTAAACTACCGTTTTTTCCCAGTCAGGGTATGATTATTCTATTCACTATTTTGTACAAATAAAGAAAATGGTGAGTCATAAAAAAAGAAGAGGAAATGGTCTAGAGCAGAGATTTGGAGAATACCCAGAGTTAGGGGGCATGATATGAATGATGAGCCATCAAGGGAAACAGCAGGAGCAATCAGATAGGTGGATGATGAGCAAGGAGAGAATCACATCATGAAAACCCAGAGAGGAGAGAGTGTCCAGAAGGTGATCGAGAATGTCAAATGCACGTTGGTGGAGTTGTGAACTGATCCAGCCGTTCTGGAGAGTAATTTGGAACTATGCCCAAGGGGCTCTAAAACTATGCATACCTTTTGATCCAGCAATACCACTACTAGGTCTGTAACCCAAAGAGATTATAAAAAAGGGAAAAGGACGCACATGTACAAAATATTTATGGCAGCTCTTTTTGTGGTGGCAAAGAATTGGAAATGGAGGGGATTCCCATCAATTGGGGAATGGCTGAACAAGTTGTGGTATATGAATGTAGTGGAATACTACTGTGCTATAAGAAATGATGAGCAGTCAGACTTCAGAAAAACCTGGAAAGACTTATAGGAACTGATGCTAAGAGAAGTGAGCAGAATCAGGAGAACATTGTACACAGTAACAGCAACATTGTGCAATGACTGATTTTGATTGACTTAGCTTTTCTCAGCAACACCATGATCTAAGACAATTCCAAAAGACTTATGATGGAAAAGGTTATCCATATCCAGAGGAAGAATGATGGAGTCTGAATGCAGATTGAAACATACTATTTTCTCTTTTTTTCCTTTCTCACGGTTTTTCCTTTTTGTTCTGATTCTTTCTCAACATGACTAAAGTGGAAATATGTTTAATATGATTGTGCATGTATAGCCTATATGAGATTGCTTGCCATCTTGGGAAGGAGGGTAGGAGGGAGAAAAGAAATTTGGAACTCAAAATCTTAAAAAACTGAATGTTGAAAACTATCTTTACATGTAATTGGAAGAAATAAAATACTATTAACTGGAAAAAGTGTCAAATGCAACAGATAGGCTGGGATAAGGAATGCTCCTTATATTTGGGTATTAAAAGATCAATGGCAACTTTAGAGAGAACAGTTTCAGTTGAGTGATGGAGTCGGATGTCATACTGCCAAGGACGAAGGAAATGAGTGAAAGGAAGAGAAGCGGAGGCAGTGAATGCAGTTAGCTTTTTTCCCAAGTACACTCTAAAAAGAGAAGAGAGATATAGGATGATAACTTGGGACAATAGAATCTGGTAAAAGTTTGCAAAGGATGGGGAACACTTGGATATGATTGAAGACAGTAGGGAAGGAGCAGTAGAGAGGGAGAGGTTGAAGATTCATGTGAGAGGGGATCAACTGAGAGCATAATCTGTTGGAAAAGACAGGAGGGGGGATCAAGTGCATGTGGAGAGGGGTTGGTCTTGGTAAGGAAAAGGGTTTTGACCTCTTTGTCAGAGACTGAGAGAAAGGAAAAAAGAGTAGGGGATGATGTCAACAGGTTCTGAGATGAAGAGAAGGGGGAAAGAGGGAACTCATGTTCCACAATTTCTATTTTCTCAATAAAGAGGAAAAATCATTAATTGAGAAAAATGGGGAGGGAGAGGGTTGAGGGGTGAGAGGTTTGAATAGAGAAGAGAAGGTTCAAAACAGCTTCTAGAAGGAGTGAGATGGGCCACCAATTACGAAGGAAAAAAAGGACTGCCTTACTGCAGTGAGGGCCCAGGTGAATTTGTAATGTATCCAGTCAGCAGGGTTCTATGACCTTGTCCAATTCCATTCAGGAGTACATGAATAGGGGTGGAAGAGGTTGATGAGGGAATGATCTGGGTATGATATTTGGCAAATGATGATAATCAATAGAACAGTATACAAGGGATTTGAGAACAAAAAAATTTAGCAGAGAGCTAAACTGCCTAACTACAGGGTCAGGATTAAGAAGGGAGGAAAGTGAAGTCAGACAAGGGTTAACGGTATTAGAAAATACTGGAGAGGGCACAGAGGGATTGGAGATCATGATGACAGCAAAGCATGGGTTTGGGAGAGATGAGGAAGAGAAAGAGGTGCATTGATAGGAGATGATGGTCAAATGGGTGTCAGAGTTTGGTTCTAGGGTGTGGTCATCCCAAAGAATGGCTGCGGCGGAATAGGATAGGTCATGGAATTTAAGGAAACTGAGGAATTGGGAGGTTAGGGAGCTAGAAGGAGCATCAATGGTGCATTTAAAATCCCCTAATTAAAGGGTAAGAATCAGGCAGGAGAGGAAGACAGTGAGGCAGGGGCACGTACTGTAATCATTTCATCCACTTGGTTTTCCTCCAATGGATTATTGGACAAAACATGTTTGAGTGGTTATGAAATTCATCAAAGACCTATGAAATTCTGGGGCTTGTTACATTCTGTCAATGTCATCCAAAAACAAGATCATTCTAGGGAATCCCTCTTCTCTCTGGACTCTGTTCAAGGCATCTTCTGCGACTGTGGTGAACACCTTTGACTAAAACATGTGCCCTTTTTTATGTCTTTATTGATATCACTAATTAGAGGTTTGTGGAAGAGCTATGTCTCCATGACTGCATTTACCAAAGAATATTTCATGATATCAAAATAGATATGAGAGATTCCTTGTTGGAGATTTGCTTTTATGGGTATATTTTGCTCTATTGAGGCTAACCCAAGGGGAAAAAAAAACTCTTTTACAAGATGGGGATTCAGGATGAGGAAATGAACAAAGGAACATTTAGTTAGCGAGTACTTACTACATACCAAACACTCTGCTAAGCACTGACACAAATACAAAAGTGGATACAGTCCCTTCTCTCCAGAAGCTGACCTTCTAACAGGAAAGAAACACTTTGAGGGGATATGCTGGTCAGGGAGAGGGCACTTTGATTTGGAATGTCTCAGGGATGGTGAATGGAGCCACAGGGAGTGGATCGACATACCCTTTCCAGTGGGAGTAGCAGTATTGATTTTTATTATTCATCTAGAGGTGGAAAGCAGTAAGGGATAAGAGGACACAGAGCTATCCATATGGGGGTAGTGTGGTTGGTGAGAAGATGCCAGAGTTAACTGAAGTACTGCTTGTGTTGTCTGGCATGGTGGGTCACATGAGGCCCTCGCCAATCAGGACTGGCCTATACTCAAAGATTTAAAACCCTTGTTTTTGAGTGACCGCACATTTAAATTAGGTTTTACTAAATTAAGCATAAAAGATGCATTTTTACACTTGAAAAAAACAAGAGAAGAACAAAGAGGTAATGCTTCCTCCCCCTTTATTTGATTCTTTTAGGATACTTAGGCCATTGGGAAGGAAGAGACAAGGTCCTGCTTGAAGGGTTAGACCACAGCCACAAGAAAGTCTCAGTATATTTATGAATGACTTAGATCAAAGGGAAGCCTGGAAATAAGAGGGGTGGGAGAAGCAGATCAAGGTTTCAGTGAAATGATAGATACTTTTATGGTCAGATTTATTTTATTTTTAAAGTTGAACAGGTCTTAGACACCATGATTTATTTGTGATTAAGAAAAACACATGCAGTAAAGGCACATGGCCTTGGCTGTCAAGGAAAGCATGCATTTCTAAAGCTCTGGGACATAGGTTTTCATACTTTGCCCAAAGAAAATAAAGAGGGGGCGGAACCAAGATGGCGGAAGGAAAGCAGTGACTGTCTTGAGCTCTCTCCCAAAGCCCTCCAAATACCTAAAAAAATGGCTCTAAACAAATTCTAAAGCAGCAGAACCCACAAAAAGACAGAGTGAAACAAATTTCCAGCCATAGACAGCATGAATGGTTGATTGGAAAGGTATATTGTGCGGGCGGGAAGAGGAGCATAGTTTGGTGTGGGTGCGCAGGCTGCAGCAACTCTGGAGCAGGCCTCAGAGGACTGAATCACGGGCAGCTGTGGTGGTTTCCAGACTTCTCAACCCAGGAATGCCAAAGACAACATGGAAGGTCAGTGGGAAAAGTCTGTGACTGCGGTGAGAGAGGAGCTAGGTCTCAGCCGCAAGTCTCGAGCTCATCCCGGGCCGTGGCTGTTTCCTGAGCTTCTGGCCCACAGACTGAGGGGGAATCCAGTGGCTGATCAGAGGGGGATTGCAAGGATCTCTTTGCCAATGCTGAGGCAGGAATCTCTTGCTTTACCAGTGCTTGGATCTGGGTCACAGTTCTGAGGGGCGGTCCTGGGGCAAGGAGGAACACTGGTGTGGTGAAGTTTGTTGTGGCTGTGGAGAGGAAACACCTCGCCCCTTATCATACCACCTTGGAAGAACTGAAAATTTACAGGTCCCTAGAAGTACCTCTGAAAACAGCTGTACAAACCCCCGAAGCTTGGGACAGTACACTCTTCACATTGGAAACAGACTTTTACCTTAACAAAGAGTTTAAAACTCAAATAATTGGCCAGGATCATGAGTAAGCAGCACAAAAAGAGTCAGCTACTATTACTTTGGTGACAAAGAAGATCAAAACATACAACCAGAAGAAGACAACAAAGCCAAAGCTCCTACATCCAAAGCCTCCAAGAAAAATATAAATCAGTCCCAGGCCTTGGAAGAGCTCAAAAGAGATTTTGAGAAGCAAGTAAGAGAAGTAGAGGAAAAGCTGAGAGTGATGCAAGAAAATCATGAAAAACAAGTCAACAGCTTGCTAAAGGAGACCCAAAAAAATACTGAAGAAAATAACACCTTAAAAAGTAGACTAACCCAAATGGCAAAAGAGGTCCAAAAAGCCAATGAGGAGAAGAATGCCCTCAAAAGCAAAATTGGCCAAATGGAAAAGGAAGTCCAAAAGATTACTGAAGAAAATACTTCCTTAAAAATTAGAATAGAGCAATTGGAAGCTAGTGACTTTATGAGAAATCAAGACACTGTAAAACAAATCCAAAAGAATGAAAAATTAGAAAACAATGTGAAATATCTTATTGGAAAAAGAACTGACCTGGAAAATAGATCCAGGAGAGAGAATTTAAAAATTATTGGACTATCTGAAAGCCATGATCAAAAAAAGATCCTAGACATCATCTTTCAAGAAATTATCAAGGAAAGCTGCCCTGATATTTTAGAACCAGAGGGCAAAATAGAAATTGAAAGAATCCACCGATCTCCTCCTGAAAGAGATCCCCAAAGGAAAACTCCTAGGAATATTGTAGCCAAATTCCAGAGTTCCCAGGTCAAGGAGAAAATATTACAAGCAGCCAGAAAGAAACAATTCAAGTATTGTGGAAACACAATCAGGATAACATGAGATTTAGCTGCTTCTACATTAAGGGACTGCAGGGCATGGAAGATAATATTCCGGAGAGCAAAGCAGATAGGATTACAACCAAGAATCACCTACCAAGCAAAACTGAGTATAATCCTGCGGGGGAAAAAATGGTCATTCAGTGAAATAGAGGACTTTCAAGAATTCTTGATGAAAAGACCAGAGTTGAATAGAAAATTTTATTTTCAAATACAAGACTCTAGTGGAACATGAAGAGGTAAACAGGAAAGAGAAAATCATAAGAGACTTATTAAGATTGAAGTGCTTACATTCCTGCATGGAAAGATGATATTTGTAACTCATGAGACTTCTGTCAGTATTAGGGTAGTTGGAGGGGAAAAAATTATATGTACATATATATAGATGTAGATAGATAGAGGGCACAGGGTGAGTTGAAAATGAAGGGGTCATATCTGGAGAATAAAATTAAGGGGTGAGAGAGGAATATACTAGGAGAAGGAGAAAGGGAGAAGTACAATGGGGTAAATTATCCCACAAAAAAAAAAACAAAAACAAAACAAAACCGAAAAGAAAAGGCTCTTACAGTGGAGGGGAAACAGGGGAAGGTGAGAGGGAATGAGTGAATCTTATTCTCATAGGATTGGACTTAAGGAGGGAATAACATACACACTCAATTGGGTGTGGAAATCTGTCTTACCCTACAGGAAAATGGGGGGTGGGGAAGGGGACAAAAGAGTAGGGGAATGATAGAGAGGAGGGCAGATTGGGAAAGGGGGTACTCAGAAGCAAATACTTCTGAGGAGGGACAGGGTCAAAAGAAAGAATAGAATAAATGGGTGGGTGGGATAGGATTAAGGGAAATAGAGTTAGTTTTTCACAGCATGTCTACTATGGAAGTGTTTTGCCTAACTGCACTTATATAACCTATATTTAGTTGCTTGCCTTTTCAATGAGGGTGGGTGGGGAGGGAGGAAGGGAGAAAATTTGGAACCAAAAGTTTTAAAAACACATGTTTAAAAAAATGTTTTCACATGCAACTGGGAAATAAGAAATACCGGAAATGGGGTACAGAAATCCATCCTGCCCTACAGGAAAATTGAAGGGGAAGGGGATAAGAGAAGGGGGGGAGAGATAGAAGGGAAGGCAGACTAGGGGAAGGGTATTTAGAATGCATGCCATCTTGGGGTAGGGGGAGGGGCGAGATGGGGTGGAAATTTGGAACTCAAAATCTTGTGGGAGTAAATGTTGAAAACAAAAAAAATAAATAAAAATAAAAATTACCATAAAAAAAAGAAAAAAAGAAAAAAAGAAAATAAAGAGATTCTCCAGGAAACAAATGCCAGTGCTTCAGTTGTGTGCTGACAGCTGAGTTAACCAGGGTAGGCACTAACTAGCAACACTGTGGTCATTCTTGGATTCTCCTAACCATCATAGAATTGGAAACATTCAGAAAATAAAATATGATTGAGTTTTTAATTCAGAATGAAACTGCTGTGCAAAATAAACATGATGGAATTCTATGGACTTTTATGCAAGTCTCCCCCAAAAAGGTGGGGTCAAAAGGATATTTTGCCATTCTCAACAACGATGGTGGAAGAGGCCTTCCAGTTGACATAAGTCCTGGAATACTGGGAAAGCAAATTTACCATGTTTATGCACAAAGATCTATTTGTGGAGGGCTGGCATGACTGGGCATGAAAGGGACATGACCTGGGGCACTCTGCATATAAATCAAGGCACATAGCTGTCTGGCCCATTTGTTTTCCTTAGAGGTCAGAAAGAAAGGCATGGGGCATTTGAAAGTGAAAGAAAATAATAAAAGTAAAATAGAGGAAGAAAAAACCTAGAGTCAGGGCTCTGTTTCCTACAAAAAGCACCAAATGGGCGGCCAGGGCTCTTCTCTATATTTTTCCTACTTCAAGAACCGCCCCTCCCCAAGACAAGATATGAGTTTTAACTGTTTGATACAAACAGAAATCACTTGCATCTTCATTTTTCCTTAGAAAAGAACATCCTTTCAATATATGTTTAGCTCTGATGATCACTATTGCTATTATTCTGAATGAGACAGAAATGCATAAGGTATACCTAAAACAGCCCACATATTAGCAGATGCCAGCCATGAGAAAAATGATGAGAAAATTCATTTATTTTCTCTCTATTTAGATATCTATTTCAAGGGATAAATGATATTTTTAGTCATGTTTTATGCCTTGATGCTCCCAATTGAACTGCTAGGTGAATTGGGCTCCCTAGGGGGAAATGAAACCCTGTGAAATTCACCCCCACACTGGCATAATATACAAAACAACTGCATTCAACTCAACAGGAACTGATTGGCCTCTCACTATGTCTTCAGACTTCTAGGCCTGGAGAAATACAAGAGCAGGAGATTATAACTTTATTGGTGAGACACTCTCTCTCTCTCTCTCTCTCTCTCTCTCTCTCTCTCACACACACACACACACACACACACACACACACATAGTAATTTTTTTAAAGCATAATAATACAAGAGAAAACAGAAGGGAGAGGCAGAAGAAGTAACACAGACACTAACTGGTAAAGAAAGGGAGGGAATCCATGTCAAGTGAGGCCAGCAGCCTGCATCCCCTGAGCTCCCTATGCCACAGTGGTCCTTCCTTCTGAAGCGGCACCGGGGAGATCTCATAGAGCAGAATATGGTTCCCTTCAACGACTGGGCAGAGCCCATCAACAACCTCTTCACAGAGTTATCAGTCATGAGAACTTCTTTATACTTTTGGCCAGACCCTCAGCCTTCCACACATCTAATACTTTGGAAGGTCATCATGGCTTTTTCATAAAGCTACCTTTTAAAGAAAGACTAGTACTCTAGAACTTACTAAACAAATCCATATTAAGCCTAGTGACCAACATTTACTAAGCACTTGATAAATATTTTTTCATTCAGTCATTCTTATTCTATCCTCATTTCATTTCAAATCCTGCCTCTGATGTCTACCAACTGTGTGACCCTTGGCAAGTCACCTAGCTGCTCTCATCCTCAGTTTTCCCATCTGTAAAATGGGGATGATAACAGAACCTACCAAAGAGCTCTGAGGACTAAATGAGATGACATATTTAATGGACATTGAAAATCTTTAAGTGTCTTATAAATACTAGTTATTATTCCTATCCATAACTCTGACAGTTTTATACAGAGGCAGCTAGGTGGCACTGTGGTTAGACTGCTGGGCCTGGCATCAGGAAGACCTGTCTTGAGTTCAAATCCAGCTTCAGACACTTACTAGCTGTGTGACCCTGGGCAAGTCCTTAACCTATGTTTTCCTCAGTTTCCTCATGTGTAAAATGGGGATAATAATAGCACCTACCTCCGAGGTTGTTGTGAGGATCAAATGAGATCATAATGGTAAAGAGCTTAGCATAGTAGGTGCTACACGAATAATATCTATTATTATTTTATCTATTTTAAGGATTTTTTGTTAAGTCATTGTTTTTCCTGACTTAAAAGTGAGTATATAACAATAATAACTCACATTTACATAGCACTTTAAAGTATAAAGTACAAGGCACTTTATGAATATTATCTCATTTATTCTTCACAACCACCCTAGGAGGGAGGTGCTATTATTGACCCCATTTTACAGATGGGGAAACTGAGTCAGGCAAAGGTTAAGTGATTTACCCAGGGTCCAGTGTCTGCAGCCAGATTTTCACTCACGTCTTTCTGATTCCAATATATAAGGATATTAGATATATATATATATTTAAAAATCTTTTTGTTTTCAGTTGCTTTTTAGTCATGTCCAACTCATCCTGACCCTATTGGGGTTTTCTTGGCAAAGACATTAAAGTGGTTTGCCATTTCCTTCTCCAGCACATTTTACAGAAGAGGAAACAGGGTTAAGTGCCTTGCCCAGAGTCACACAGCTAGTAAGTGTCTGAGGCCAGATTTGAACTCAGGGAGATGAGTCTTCCCAACTCCAGGCCCAGCACCCCATGCACTATGCTGCCACCTATTTTTTGGGAGAGGGTAGTTTTCTTAAAAATTTTTCCAGTTCTCAATATGCACTTTTTTAAAAAAACAATCTATCAGTCAGTCACCAAGCATTTATTATTATTTATTACTGTGTGCCAGGCCTAGTGCTAAGCCCTCAGGGCACAAAGAAGGGCGATAGTAACCCTTGACTTCAAAGAGCTCATCATATTCTAATGGGCAAGACAACATGCAAACATTTGTATGTACAAGATATGTACAGGGTAGATGGACGGCAATCTCAGAGGGAAGGCAGAAACAACTGGGTAGAGGGGGAGGCTGGAAACACACCCCTGAAGAAGGTGGGATTTGAGCAGAGCCTCGAAGTAAGGATGGCATTACAGGCAGGAGGCACGGCCAGTGCCACGGCAGAGAGATGGGAAATGCAGGGAGGTCAGCATTGCCGTGATGATACACAGCGCTCCATTTGTGTAGACACGCTATGGTTCTAAGTCTGTGCCTTTTCTGATGTCTAGGTCTGGTACCATTTGGTCTACAATTAATTAATTTGGCCACAGCCTGCCTTTGACCTCTCATGGGTTCCCTCCTGGACATCTCACCACACTGCCCATAGCCCATCCACCACCTTCGTTTCTACCCCTCATTTCCCATAGGCTTCAGCACCTTGGACAGCTCCAGAACTCAAGCTTTTACCTTAGCTTGTGGGGGCCTGGCGTTTGCCTGTACTCCCCCAGTTCCCTTTTAGGTGCGGTCTTGCCCCATTAGAATGTAAGCTCCTTGAGGGCAGGACCCCCCTTGGGTCTTGCTTGCTGGCATTTGTATCCCCAGCATTTAGCAAGTGTCTGGCACATAGTAAGCACTCACTAAATGCTTTACCTATTTACCTGTTACAATTGATGGTTCCTATTCGAGCATCCAATAATAAATGTGGATTTTTTTCCCCTAACAGCACCTTATCTTCTTCCTCTGTCACTTGACCACCTATGTGAGCTTGGGTGAGTCACAGTCTCTCTGGGCCTCAGTTTCCTGATTTATAAAATGGTGGGTTGGGCTATGATCTCTGATCCTGCGACTGACCACACTCCAGGGCCATATCTCTGCCCAGCCACAGACCTCTATCTCTCAGGACCTCTCTATCCACCCTCCACTTCCTTTACAATCCAAACACTGGCCCAGTCACCATTCCTCAAACAGGAGGTTCCACAGCCTGTCCCCACGTGTTTGTACCGACGGTCACCTCTGCGTGGAATGCCCTGCCCCTTCCCCACAGTCCCATAATCCCCAGCTTCCTGCAGCGGGCATGAGGAAGTCCACCCACTGAAGGAGGCCTTTTCCAGATCTCCCAGCTCCTAGCGCCTTCCCCTCTCAGATTACTTCCAGTTTACCTTGTCCGTATCTTGTGGGTGTGGGGTGTGTTTAGGGAAGATTAGCACCTCTGGCGTGAGGGCTGCTGAGCCCTTTCCAGGGCTGCTCGTCCACCTTTGGTGCCTATCTGGTCCATCCAACTCTCTCCTGCGGCTCCAAGAAAGTGTAGCATGTGCAGTAGCCACACCCTGGTAAACCTTTGTGGCAGACGTGCTAAACCAGGTTGAGGGTAACTGAGGGATCTCAAGACCTTCGATGAGTTGGGGGGCATGGAATGGGTGGATGAGAACAGTTTGTTCCAATGGCCATGAAGGCAGCTGAAGCAGGTTCTGTGGAGGGCTTAGAGTTTGCTCAGACATCACAGACGCGAAGGTCATCCACTGCATCCTGGGCTATCACCAGTTGTCTTAACTCTGTCCTGCCACTGAACTGTGATAATTCTGGAAGAGACAGTGAGGCCAATGACTTCATGCAACTCTGCCTCGCTTAAATCCAATCTACATGCGAGGAAAAAGACATGAGCCATGCCACTTTACCATTTTACCTATCTCAAAGTCCTGTGGCAACAGGCAAGTGATGAATCAGCAAGGGTAGATCCACTGGGAGCTGTCGTCACAACACAGGTGGTCCAGGCCATAGGGTCACGTTCTTAATGGAAGTAGCAGTAAGATTCAGCAACCCCCTGGGTGTCTGAGGAGCCTTTTAAGGACTGCACTGCTCACCTCACAGTGTGAGGAAGGGGCTAGAAAAGGTGCCCGAAAAATTGTCTGCTTACCCAACTCTGGCCTGTTTACTATGGCAAGTGGGGATCCCATATGGTTAAAACACAAAAAATTTACAAAACTCCTGCAAAGATGATTCCACTCACCATTGGTATATGGAATGTGTGCATGCTTATGGATAGCACAAAATCCAGCAGACCTGAAAAATGAGCAGCTCTTGGTTGGAGAGAACACAGCAGGTTTCACAGCCAAATAGCAGACCTGAGTGAAACAAGGCTGGTAAATGAAGGCCAAAATCTAGATATATTTTTTTCTTGAGTGGTCACAGTGAAGTGGAGGGCCATGAGGCTGGCATAGGTTTTGCAATCAAAACTAATTTAGTCAACAAGCAATTGCTACTTGCAGGAAAATGTCATGTCATCATCACCAGTGCTTATGCTCCCACCATAAAGAACCCTGATGAGGTCAAAGGAAAATGTTATGAAGACCTGAAGACCCTTATCATCAATATGCCAAAAGAGGACAAGCTTCTAATTCTGGGTGACTTTAATGCCAGAGGAGGCTCAGACTAGCAGATTTGGCAGGGAGTTCTTGGGAGGAATGGAGTTGGAAACAACAACAGCTGTGGTCACTTACTACTGAAGACTTGTGCATCTCGTGGCCTTCTCATCACCAACACGTTCTTCTGTTTAACTAAACTCAACAAAACTTCATGGATGCACCCTCGCAGCAAACATTGGCATTTAATAGACTGTGATTGCAAGGAGAAGAGACAGACAGGATGTGAGAGTGACGAAGGCAATGTGTGGTGCAGAAGGCTAGACTGATCATGGACTTATCCTTTCTAAGCTAAATATTCCCATTCAACAAAAGCAGCGGCCCCAAGGCAAGACAACTACCAGAAGACTTGATGTCAACTGATTATAGTCCTTCTCCAAGGAAGAACAGTTTATTGCTAACTTGGAGGAAAAACTGAGACAACACACAGTTGGCAGGAGCAGAAAAGGAGTGGGCAGCTTTCAGAGATTTGGTGTACAGCACCACATTTACGCGTAGAGGCCAGAAGACTCACAAATATCAAAACTGGTTTGATGAAAATGATGATGAAATTCAGAAGCTGCAAAAAGAAAAGTGAGAACTCTGTAGGGTTTACCAGAAGGATCATTCATCTGTCTCTAAGAAGGCAGCCTTTAATTCTATCAAAAGTGAAATACAGGCAAAGCTTAGAGAGATCCAGGACACTTGGCTCAATAAGAAGGCAGATGAAATTCAGTTTTATGCTGATAGTAACAATTTAAAACACTTTTATGACACCCTGAAGGCTATTTATGGGAGAATGACCTATGGTGCTTCTCAACTACTCAGTCCTGATGGAGTCACATTGATTAGTGTTAAGGATATGACACTGGAGAGAGAGGAGGAACACTTCCATAGTGTTCTCAACAGACAGCCATCAATCAATGCTGAATTCATTGACCATATACCTCAGGTTGCAGTCAATCTCTCTCTAGCTGAAGTTCTAACTGACTAAGAGATTTTGAATGCCATGTGGCCCCTCTCACGTGGTAAAGTGACTGGGGCTGATTCTATTCCAGATGAGACTTACAAGGCAGGGGGTCCACCACTCATTCAAAAACTAATAGACATTTTCTGAGTCATATGGCAAGAGGAGGTTAGCCCCCAGGAGTTCAAGGATGTCTCCATTGTCCACCTCAATAAAGATAAAGAAAACAGATTGCCCTATGACAATCACAGGGGGTTCTCTCTCTTAGTCACTGCTGTCAGATTCTTGCCAGAGTCCTCCTTAATAGGCTGATCCTTCACCTGGAAGATGGTCATCTAACTGAGAGCCAGTGTGGCTTCAGAAAGGTCCAGGGAACAGTCGATGTGGTGTTTATTGCCTGATAACTCCAGGAGAAATGCGAAGATCAGAACAGAGGTCTGAACACAGTGTTCATTGATTTGATCAAGGTCTTTGATACTGTCAGTTGTGAAAATTATGGAAAATTATGTCAAAATCTGGTTGCCTGGAAAAGTTCATCAGTATTGTACTCCAGTTCTACGATGGCATGCGTGCCCGGGTCCTGGATAATGGACAAAGTTCTCACGCTTTCCCAGTCACCAGAGGAGTGAAGAGAGCTTTGTGCTTGCACCCATGCTTTTTAGTATGATGGTTTAAGCAATTTTGTCAAAAAGGATGAACACGGCATCAAGGATAGCTTCTGCACTCATGGTACATTATTTAACTTGAAAAGGCTACAAGCCAAGACTAAAGTGGAGGGAGATCTGGTGCATAATTTTTTGTTTGCAGATGACTGTGCACTCAATGCAACCTCTCAGGCTGAGATCTGACAGAATATGGATGAATTCTATGCCACTTATGCTAATTAGGGCCTAACAATTAACACCTAGAAAACATAAGTGCTCCACCAGCCAGAACCACACCACCCACATGTGGAACCATCGGTTACTGCTAATGGAGAAGTTTTGCGTGCTGTGGGTAAGCTCACTCACCTTGGTAGTGCACTTTTCAGGGCTGTATACACAGATGATGAGTTTGACACACACTTTCAGAGCTAGCTCAGGGTCTGGGAGACTCCAAAGAAAAATGTGGGAGAGAAGGGATATTTGACTGACTACCAAGCTGAAGGTCTACAGAGCCATTATACTGAACTCATTGTTGGATGCCTGTGAAACCTGGACACGATACTAGCGCCATGCCGAGGAACTGAATTGCTTCCATTTGAACTGTCTTAGGAAGATTATGAAGATCATCTGGAAAGATAAGGCACTGGACACTGAGGGCCTTTCTTGAGCTGAACTGCTAAGCATTCAAATTCTACTGCAGAGAGCGCAACTCAGACGGGCCAGCCACGTTGTTCAAACGCCAAACGTAAGCTGCCTAAAAGACCATTTTGTGGAGAACGCACACAAGGCAGGTGCTCATAGGGCGGACAGAGGAGGCAAGACAAGGACACTCTCCAGGCCTCTCTGAAGAACTTGGGCCTTGGTTGCATGACACGGGAGACGTTGGCACCAGGCCTCCCAGCGTAGTGTGCCCCCGTCAGAGAAGGTTCTGCACTGTATGGGCAAAGCAGGATTGTGGTAGTGCAAAAGAAATGTGAGATGTGCAAATTTAGAGCCATCTCTCCACTCCAAAGGTTCACATGGATCATTTGAGCCCGACGTGTGGTAGTGAGCGTCCCAGGCTCATCTAGGTCTGGTCAGCCACAGTCGGACACATTGCACCTTGACTCCAACCTCGTGATGTCATTTTGATCCTCTTCTAGAACAAAGGACAACAGCTAACCACATATCTTGTATGTATCCACTTATTTACATGCCAGATCCTCCACTAGAATGTACAGGGATTGGTTTTCCCTTTCTTTGAATCCCCAGCCCTTAGCACAGTACCTGGAACAACATAAGAACTGAATCATATTCACTGACTAACTTTCAGATGTTTCCAATCTTTCTAGTCTTTCTACCCTGCATGAATCTCTGTTCCAAACTCAAGGGATCTAGTGAACATTTCTGAAGGGTCCTTGGAGGTTTCCACCATTGGACTTTGGCTCAGACCTTTCCCTCTGTCTGCTGGATTGAAGTGAACACTTTCTAAGGTTCTCTCAATGCCTGCTACTGTACATGGTCTGGGACCTGCCCCCAGCGCTGGCATCAAACCAAGGGTACATTTGGCTTGGCGGCTAGGGAGAGTGATTCCTGTGGTGGCAGAGAAGGCTACTTCTGTGAGTGCTTCTCTGGGGGGAATGGCACATCCCCTCCTCATTCAGAAGCTGGCGACATTCTGCCATGGGAGGAGGGTGAGGCCTGGGCTGAGGTGTCACCTGGCAATGACAGAGAAGATTTGTCATGATAATGTCTCTGGGAATGTCTCAGAGGAGCCCAGCTCATACATGTACACTACAGCAAACATTCAAAAAAGCACTGGGCTGAGTAGCAATGAAAAATCTAAAGAGGAACTAAAATAAATGTCATTGGCCCCAGGACTGTGCCACAAAACAGCCAGAAGCCTCTGCGCAATAGGAAAGAGATCGTGCCAGAAAAGCCAATGTGGGTATGGGGAAACAAGATGGAAGCCTGCCCATGTAGACCAGATACTCCTCCTAGGGGCTCTGAAGCCTATAGCTTTCTAAGTCTGGGGCAGAAGGAAAGAGGGCTCAGACGAGGAACTCCAGGGAAGTTCGAAATCTGCAGTTCTCTGGCACAAATGACCATGAGACAGGAGCCAGCAGTCCCCAGACCAGGGCTTGTAGTAGAGTGATGACTGCAAGAGGGGACAGAAAGAGACATATAGGGAGAGATGCCATGCCATGTTGGGCAAAATGTACCCAGAAATTTCAATGTAACAACCCAAAGTAAATACCAAACATTCCCCATCCTCCCTTGGAGATGATGGCCAAGGGGCATAGGACACTAAAATCTCTGGAAAGTCAGGCATGGTCAGAAGTGGAAGAAAGTTCTTAAGATAAGCCCTGAAAGAAACCAGGGACCTCAAGAACCCAAAAGGAGGAGGAAGAGAATTCCCAAGGTACAGGAGATTCCAGGCAAACACATTCCAGGGAGATACAGAGTGCCGGGGACCAGACACAATCATTTTAGCCAAACATTCATTAATGAAAGCCAGTCCAGACTTTCCACCACTGGTCATTTTGGTCTCCATTTCTTTGATCAAAAAAATCCTCTTAAACTTAAAAAACCCTCTAAAATGAAGATATTAGAGATTTCCCATCAAATCAGAAAGAGACAGAGACAGAAACAGGGCGAGGGAGGAAGAGAGAGGGACGGAAAGTGGGAGAGAGTGAAAAAAAGTGACAGAGAAACAGCAGAGACAGAGAGAGGTGACTAACAGAAATTAAACCAGGTAAAAGTGTCACTTTTTGCATGTAGACTCACCATTCCTAGAAATACCATTTCGTCTTCCTTTTCCTTTGCAGCTGTCCTACTTTGGTGGAATGAGCGCCACAACTAGATTAGAAACAGGAATGTTAGATCAATGGGCTGGTTATAATCTAAAAGAAAACTACCCATACTACGCCACCAGCCCTTCCCCAGCAGGCATGCTGGCTCCATGGTGGTCATGAAGTCAGGATATTTCCTCCGGGTCCCTGAAGGCAGAACTCTCAGAGGAGGAACTTTTCACCTCACAACTGATTTCACTATAATTGGCAGTCACACGGCCACTGGCCCAAGCCACTGCCCAGTGTTAGCTGAATTGACTTTTACTTCACTGAGTCTATATTGGCACGAGATAAAGGTCTCACATCACTTCCTCCCTTTGCATTCGGGATCCTGGTTGAGAGGTCATTTCCTCCATGCCAACAGACTCTTCATCGGTAATGGTGATGAAATGAAAGAAAATTTGATCTGGGAAGGGAAGGAGCGTGTGGCTCCTATTTTTGAAAAAATAACTTCTAAGAAAGAAAGAGAATGACTTAATGGCTACAGGCCTTATGGTCGAGTCAGGAAGATGTGGGTTCAAGGCCCACTTCTGACACACACTGAGCAGGTCATTTAACCTTGAAGACACCCTAGAATCTCTCAAGATTACCTAAAAGCAGCCCATTTTTAATATCAGAGGGAATTTGTTGTGAGACTGGTCCACACCTCTTAGGACCATATATTTGGGTCAGGAAGGGACCTTGAAAGACATCAAACCAAATTTCCTCAGTTTATACAGATAAGGCAATTGAGAAACTGAGGCTGAGAGAATGTGATTTTCCTGGGTCACCATCTAGTAAATGTCCTTCTGACTCCAGGCTCCTCTCTATGACGCCATGCTGGCTCTCACTGGAGATTCCTGTACCAACAAATCCCAGATACAGGTTACCTCCTCCCTCCCCCACCAAAAACTGAAACAAAACAAAATAAAAACAGTTCTAAGAACTAGCTAAGGTCATTTGCCAATTCTCAGCTCATGTAGTCTTTTATACTCACTCCATCAAATCTCACTATCTGACCCCAGCATCAATATCCACCTAAGAAGCGTGAGGGGAATAGCTCTGAGGTGCAAGCCTTCGTATCTGCTCAAAGGAGCAGTTGGCCATTTCCCCGACACAAGACTAGTTAAGCCTCCTGGAATTAAACCTCAGGATGGTGCAGGGGGGCACATGCATATCATCAGTGAGCATGTGGCCCAAGTCAGGCCTCTTCACAGAGTGGCCACCAGTGGTCTCATCCCCAGGCCCA
Organism: Vombatus ursinus; assembly: GCF_900497805.2. Classification (NCBI taxonomy): domain Eukaryota; kingdom Metazoa; phylum Chordata; class Mammalia; order Diprotodontia; family Vombatidae; genus Vombatus; species Vombatus ursinus. Next base: position 3,797,406 of record NW_020952679.1, read on the forward strand.
TGAGTGTCTAGCTGGCCCACGCCAGTTTCCCGTCCCGCCTGCAGACAGACAGACAAGCACCTTTTGAATTTGGACGGCAGCAGAGCCCACGTCCGTGATCTTCTCCACACGAAGCCGGGTTTGTTTCTCTCTGACATGTTGATGGTAGATCTGCTTCATGAAGACGGCTCTCAGGCGGCCTTGCCGGGCTCTCTCTGAGATCTGGATCAGCTTCACAGCTTCTTCCAGGGACATGACCTTCAGAGGCAGCTTCTGCAATGGACAGTAGACAACTCCTTCATGGAACACACCATCCACAAATAATAATTTCAGAAATTACCATGACCTTTATTCCTGAGATCACGTTCATGAGGACAAAAGGTGGGAAAACAGTGTTTCCCCTGGAACCAAGGAACATTGATCGCTTCTTTCCCCCAATTATTTAAGGACAAAATAAACAGGCATCCAAGGACCAACACTTGGGCACAACAGGAGACATTTTTTAACATCATTTTTAATATATAAATACACTCATTTTTAATACTAGAAAATCCTAATCTTGAGGGAAAAATGTTCCCCTCATATTGTGAATTGCATTAAGCAAAAGTGCCCCAGGGAGCATCAATGGGCAAGGGACACAGACATCAAACATTCCCTGGGAGAGTGGGGGGAAGGGGCTTCCCAATCCCTTTTTTTTTGTTTTTTTTTTTTTTTTTGGCTAGGCAATGGGGTTAAGTGACTTGCCCAGGGTCACACAGCTAGTAAGTGTCAAGTGTCTGAGGTCAGATTTGAACTCAGGTCCTCCTTACTGCAAAGCTGGAAGCTCTATTCACTGCACCACCTAGCTGCCCCCCAATCCTTTTTAAAAGCCATTTTAGTCCTTTTAATCAATCAACAGGCATTGATTCAGCACCTGCTAGGTGCTAGGCACTTGGGACACAAGGATAAAAAAGAAGACAGCCCTGCCTTCAGGGAGCGGCATTCCACTGAGGGAAACAACATGTAGATGAATAAGTTAATACAAAGAATGCGGAGTAAGTACTGAGTCATTACCGAAGGCTGGGGGATTTGGAAAAGCCTCCTGTAGGATGTGGTCCTTGAGCTGAGCTGGGAAGAAAGCTAAGCATCCCTAGAGGATTCCAGGCACAGGAGATGTCATGGGCAAAGGCAAGAAGGAATGTTGCATATTCTCATCAGAAAATAGTTCCATTTTTCTGAAACGTAAAGTTCGTGAAGGGGAAATAAGTCTGTAATGGGAGGTTAGAGCCAGAGTGCCAAGGGCTTTAACTGTCCAACAGTTTTCATGTGGGGTCAGCAAGACTTGAGTTCAAATCCAGCCTCAGACACTTACTGGCTGTGTGAGCCAGGGCAAGTCACTTAAACCTGTTTGCCTCAGTTTCCTCATCTGTAAAATGAGCTGGAGAAGGAAGTGACAAACCACTCCAGTATGTCTGCCAAGAAAACCTCACATGGGGTCATGAAGAGTCGGACACAACTGAAAACGACTGAAAAATAGCAAATTGCATGTGATCTAGGAGGCGATAGGGAGCCCTCAGTGCTTTGCATGTAGGGGAGTGATGTTCCGTCGACATTTCATCCTTTTTTCCCTTCCCCATCTAATTAGATGGTGCTGAATACAAAGATTCCACAACTTCCCCACCCACTTTTATTTTGAATGACTCCCTTTTATAGGGTCAGTTAAAAGGGTGACTCCCTTGGACAACTCCTAATCAAATTAACCTCATTAATTGAGACCTAATCACTACTCCTTAATGAGGGGTGACTAATGAATAGGTTGACAAGTTCATGGCCCAAGGAGATGCTCTCCATATTCCCCAAGAGGCACTAGACATCTTTCAAAGAAGAGAAACAATCACATTTCCAAATGTTCGCCTCCACCCAAAAGTGATGGATGTGGATGGACGTTCTTACTTCACCCCTGATCAGCCATCTACAAAAGGGTTCAGAGCAAGCTTAGGGAAACTCCTATGGATGGAATTCACCAGTGGAAGGCATTCATCCCAGAAGAGATGGGAAGTGAGCAAGAAAGGAGTTTGGAAGACACATGGAAAAATGGTTTCATTGAAGAACCATTGGAAGCAAGGCCAGGTGAGAGAGGCTGAATTCCTCCAAAGTATGGCACAAGTGTCAGGAGGCCAGATCTCAGAACAAGTTGGAGCCAGGAAGAAAAGGGAGAGGAAACAAAGAAGGGATTTTACAATCCCTTCCTTTTTTAAAGGTGGCCCAAAGAAGGGATCGTGATAACTCACAATGGAGCGGAGGAAGAGATGCTCAATTTTCATTTGGATTCTGTATTTTTCTGCCCGGGATAATGAGATTTAGACTGGTACAAACATGGCTAATAGGGAAGTGGTGTGCTACAGCCAGCTGAAACCAACTTATAAGACCTGATGGTTAAATTTTCAGTATGAGAATTTACACCTTGGAAATGAGAATACACTACAAAATAGGGTTTGCTTTATTGTTTTGCTGTCATGATTTAGTAAAATGATGGAGAAAAACATCAATAACACAGATTAAACATAAAACTGTGTTGTGCACACATTCGTCCCCCAGAGAGTTGGTTGTTAAACATTTACCAGCACACTCCTTGACTGACATGCCAAATAAGGAAGGCCATAACAGGGGAGCACCTAGTTGTCCTTGATAACAAGTCCCCTGGCCCAACTGAATGACTTCCTTGGGTTCTGAAAAACTAGCAGTTGTGACACGGGACCTCTGCCAGGTGTATCTGAAAGATCATGGAGAACAGGAGAGTTCCTGCAAAACCAGAGAGATCCAGGTGTCTAGTTGCAAAGAAATGGAAGAGAGTGGAATCTGCAAACTCCATATCAATGAGCACAACTTCAATAACATCTTCTAGAAGTTCCCCAGGCATCAAAAAGGTCATGAGGGATTATTAGAAAAGGAAGTAGTGCACACAAAGGGCAGGCTGCTACATCAACAACATTTCTCAATGTGCCTTCATGTCTTTTTCTGGGATGAGGGAAACTGTGGATACAGTTTACTTGGATTTTAGCAAAGCATTTGAACAGAGCATTTCAAGATATGCTCGAGATAAAGATGGGCTAGTCAACAGAATTGTTCCAAGATTTGGACCGGGGTGGTCAGAACCCAAGAGTAGGCATCAGTGGTGCCATGTCAACTTGCATGGTGGTCTCTGGTAGAACGCCTCAGAGATCTCTGCTTGGCCCTGTTGCTGAATATTCTTATCCATGATTTGAATAAAGGAGATAAATGGCATGCTTGTCAAACTTGCAGATAGCACAAAAGGGGCAGGAAAACCAACATATCACATGAAGGGTGAGGGTCCAAAAAGATTCTGAATGGCTGGAGCACTTGACCAAATGGAATGTGATCAAATTAATGGGGACAGATGTAAAATCCCACTTGACTTTAAAAAAAAATTGACTTCAGAAGTCCAAGATGGGGGAGACATGAGCAGCCAGCAGTCTGTCTGAAAAGGTAGCTGGGGCTTTTTGGCTGACTACAAGGTCAAGGCACATTAATAGTATGGTGCGGCAGCCAAGAAAATGAACACCATCCGAGGCTACATTAAGACTGGCATGGATAGACAGCAGTCCATCTGAAAAGAGACCTGAAGCTTCTTAGTGGACTTCGAGATCAACAAGCATTAACCGTGTGGTATGAAAGCCAAGAAAGCAAATACGAGAAAGTGACATTCAGAGAGAGGCATGGCATCCAGGAATAAGAAGTGAGAGTGCCATCCAATTCTGTCCCAGACAGGTGACATCTGGAGGGCTGTGCTTAGGGTCTGGGTTTCACCTTTTTAGGAGGATGTGAGTGAACTGAAGAGTGCCCCGAGAAGGGCAGCCAGAATGGGGAAACATTTTAAGGAAGGTAGAAAAAACTGAAGATCTTTAGCTTAGAGACTACAAGATGGCAGAACATGATAGCTGCCTTCACAATGTTGAAGAGTTATGATATGAAAGAGAGATTAGGCTTTTTCTGTTTGGGCAGAGAAGGGAATAAATGTTTATCTAGTGCTTCTACGTGCCAGGCATTGTGCTAAGCACTTTTCTTTACAAATATGATCTCATTTGACAATGAACTAATATTTGGTCTCTTAGGACAGAAACAAGAGAAATAGGTAGATGCTGCAAAAGAGGGAAATGCATGCCTAATGCCAAGAAAAACTTCCTAATCATCAGAGCTATCCAAAAATGGAACAGGGCACCTCAGGGACTGGTGGAGGAGGACTCCCTCTCCTGGCTGGGAGTCTTCATGCAAAGGCCACTTGCCAGATATGATGGAGAGGGAATAACTTCCTCAGGAATCATCTGGGATCCCTGAGATCCTCTCAACTCTGAGATTCTTCTATTTTAAGCTACGGTCTCAGACACCATTTTTCACCTGGCTATTCCCCTCTGGTATCTTCCTTTCTCTTCTCAAATCCCTACTGTCAGCCAGAAAGAATAACGGAACATTCTTTACTCCCTGAGCTCCCTGCCCACCAGGTTCCCGTTTCTTGCCCACAATTTCAGAATCTCTAGGATTCTTTTCATGTTCCTTACAGCTTTATTATTCATTCCTACATGAATCACAAGAAGTGGACAGCTGCCATCCAGTCTGGCAAATTTCCATCACTTTCTAGATACGCAGCCCAGAAAAAATAGCCTGTCTCCTGGCTGGTCATAACCAAGTCAGCATGCTAATGCCGGATCAGCACAGACTTCGGCAAGGAGGATCACCTTCACCAATCCCTCCGCAAAACTGGAGCTTAATAAATGCTTGACTTGACTCGTGTGACCTGAAGTGAATGCCCTCAGTCACTGCAGCTGGCACCTGGGCCTCTCTTCCTTCTAAGTAACTCTTCCTTCCTCGTGAGTTCTCCAGTCCTGCTCCATAGCAGGGACCTGTTCCAGAGGGCCATTGATGTACAGAGTTTTCCTGTCATTTTCTAGCTCATATTTTTCTACTCTTCAACCTCTTGACATAACTTTGTAGCCCTTTCTCAGTTTTAAGAGTCTTAATTTTCCACCAGGAACATTTTATTCCTTTCTGTTGAGGCACCTTCAGCCCTCATAGACTGGACAGCAAAAAGGCCTTTCTCCAGCATTTTTGCTTTCTCCAGTAGGAAAATTCATTATTGTTTAGTATATGTATATGTAATACATACATGTGTGATATGCATCTATGTTATATTGTAATATGTGTATATGTAATATGTATGTACGCACAGAGAGATATACACTATATATAGACACATATGTGTGTGTACGTCTACATTTCCTATAGAAGAAACACAAAGACATGAAGTCTTTAAAGGTCACCAGAAGAATTCTCTCTGCTGAAACAGAACTCCTCAGCTGATTCTTTGGGGTTCCCCTTACCTCTGCTGCCACAGACCACAAACCACTGTTTGGTTGCTGGACACATTTTATGGCCTATCATCTCTGTCACCAGGCTAGAACATACTGAGGTAGCTTTTGCAGTGACCTTTTCTTTTCAAAGAAACATTTGTATTGGTATTTTTTGTTTTTATATCATCTGCAGTTCCCAATGGGTTACATTTCTCTTCTCCCTCTATATCAGTCACTTTTGTTTCCAATTTATCTATTTTTCTTCTAATTTTCCAGATTTCCTCTTTCGTGCATCTCTTTTTCTGTCTGCAGACAATACTCTGCCCAGGAGCCAACGATCAGTCATCAGGAGACTTGTTATATTCTCGGCCAAACCCAAATCCAAACCAAAACAGCAAACAGCAATTATCTCCGGTCTTCCAAGGAATCCTCAACTTTGAGACACGTCCTCCCTCTTCCCCTGCCTTCTTCCTTTCTAGGCAAACATGGGCTGTGGCTGCTTTGGAGTTCTACTGACAACAACACATCGCTTTATGTCACTGTGCTGGAGAGCTGACAGCTGCAGACATGAGCATCTTATGAGGCCCAGCTCGATCACTGGCCAGGCAAGTGTTTCCTAACGACATCTGCTCAATCACCTCATGACATAATCATTTGAGCAATACCACACTCCTTTCAGAGGAGGAACCGTGGAGGCAAAAATAAATTCAAATGCCTACTATGTTAGTTCAAGGTTATATGAATGATTCTCAGCCCAAACTTTGAGGTCAATCTCTCCTTTTCAAAACTAGTAGCAAAATGGATATTTTATGTTTGGTGAACCTTTGGTAACTACTAACTGTATTGATCCCTTGTATTTTGTATGTAAACAACATTTAGAAGCCTCCCTCCCTCCCTCCCTTCCTTCCTTCCTTCCTCCCTTTCCTTCTTTCCTCCCTCCCTTCTTTCCTTCCTTCCTCCCTCCCTCCCTTCCTTCCTTCCTTCCTCCCTTTCTTTCCTTCTTTCCTCCCTCTCTCCCTTCTTTCCTTCCTCCTTTCCTTCCTCCCTTCTTTCTTCCCTTCCTCCCTCCCTTCTTTCTTTCCTTTCTCCCTCCCTCCTTTCCTTCCTTCCTCCTTCCCTTCTTTCCTTCCTCCCTCCCTCCCTTCTTTCTTTCCTTTCTCCCTCCCTTCTTTCTTTCCTTTCTCCCTCCCTTCCTTCCTTCCTTGTTTCCTCCATCCTTCCCTCCCCCCCTTCCTTCCTTCAGTTTGACCATGTCACTCCCCTACCCAATCAACTCCCATGGCTCTCTGTAGCCTTTAGGATCAAATACAAATTCTTCTGTTTGTCATTTAAAGCTCTTCTCAACTTCGCCTCAACCTGCCTTTCCAGCTGTATTATCCAACACTCCCCTTCACAAACTCCACAAGCCCCCAGAATGGCGGCTCACTGCTCCTCCCACAGGACACTTCATTACAAGCCTCTGCCTCTCCCATGGCTGTCTTTCCTACGTGGAATTAACTCTCTCTTCACCTCAACCTCAGAATTCTTTGCTTTCTTCAAACTCAGCTGAAGAAGCACCTTCTGCAGGAAGTCTCTACTATTATAATATGCCACTAATTCTACCACTAATAAATCTCCCTTGACCTCCCCCTTACCAACCTCCCTTCATTCACCCATACATACACACATTACCTCCTCCTGCGACACGTAAGCTTCTTGACAGCATTTTTGTCTTTGAATGCCCAGAGCCTAACCCAGAGTCTGGCACAAAGCAAGCATTTAAAAAACAACTGCTGATTGATTAACCGTATGACCCGATTTCTTGGTGTTCTGTGATTCTTCAAATAGCACTGATAAACGAAATGTCAAAAGGCTTATTCAGCTTCGTATTTATTGTGCCAAAAGTCTGCCACCTTCTCCCATCAGTACCAAAGCAGACAGAGTTCTTCAGAAATAGCCACAGAACTGGTTAAAACAAAGCATGCTTTTGAAAAAGCAAAGAAACCAGGTACAAACCAGGTTCAGAGTTTCCAAGCCGGCATTGGCCAATATCCGAGCGAGGATTTTCTCTCGTTCTCTCAGTACCTCCATCTTCTCCTTCAAAAAGTACTTGGGAATGGGAATGTCTAGCTGTTCCTGGGGAAGAGAAAAGAGACCAAGGAGCCTGTTGGGTCTGGATTTCAGCGTCGTGTGCAATTCTAGTAGCTCGCATGGATATAGAGCTTTGAGGTCTGGCCGCCCTTCTAACCCCATTTGACAGAGAAGAAAACTGAAGCTGAGTGTTTAAGGAACTTGCCTGGGGGCACCCAATTAATATCTGTACCAACAAGGCTGGTCATTTATTTCCATTCCTGTTTTTATGATGAAAGTGGTTTCACAATGACTCCAGATCTACAAAGTGAGACAGTGAGAAAAGCCCTGGCTACAGTCAGAGGACCTGGGTTCAAGTGCCACCTCTGATATTGACTACCTTGTGGGATACTGAGCAGGTCACTCTCTCCCTGGCTTTCATTTCCACCACAGTAAACATGGAAGGGTTGACTGGTGGCCTCGGAGGCCCCATTCAGTCCCAGGTCTATGATGCTACAAGTAGAAGGTAAGGAAAAAAACGGATGACTAGCCTCAGTGTTTTATCAGAATGGAGTAAAACCTTACTAATAATGACTAGTTGGTGGAAGGCCAGTCAGATTTTTAAATGTCCTCAAGGAATATTTATTTTCAAGCTCAAACAATATTTCCAAGTCAGCTAAAAACACGTAGCCAAGTAAAGGAGCTCGGGAACCCGCTTTAAAGCACACATAAATTTGTGGTCCTGGCACCAAGTGTTTGTATGCAAATGACGCTTAAGGACTTCTAAAGCATTTTTGCCATTATCTTCTTAACCTTTCTGGGCCTCCTGCTTTCCAAAGCAAACTTGTCTCTCAGTGACCTTGTTTGCAAAAGCTTCTTCTGTTAAACAAAGGAAAATTCAGCGCAGCCCCAGGGACAACTCTCACTAATTCCAAATCACTGAACTCCAAACAACTACATTGGAACCAAGTTTTAGAGTCACAGGAGGAAAAAGGTTTCCTGGCATCTCTCAGCTGCCACATGAAACAAGAAACTACTTGACAGAACCTAAGCACAACTGAATCATTCCCCCAAAGTCTCAGTGCGTGATATGAATATACTGAGCATTCATTCGCCACATCGAAATTACATTAGAAGATGAGCTCATTTCGGAATGTAGCCAGTTTAAAAAGTAAGGAGACCTTGAAAAATTATAAATTTCTAGGATCATTTCAATCATTTTTGCTGATAATATATACTCAATAATTATGTGATTTTTAAGTTAGCATTAAAAATGCTACTTGATATCACTGATGTTTCAATTTATTAAGAATGCATTTCTGATTATGATATTTTTATCATTTTGATGAGAATTGGGTTGTTAATGAAATAATTCACCCAGGTATTATTAAAAGTGAGTATTTATTTAAAGCAAAACATCAAGACCATCTCCTGATTTTATTTGACTCGTAAGATTGAATCGTTTTAATAAATTGGGAGAAGTAAATGTTTTAAAGCTATCAGGATATGAATACTGCTAAGTTATTTTCCCTATCATTTTCCTGTCCTGTTTCCAAGAGTACATCTGTCATGTCTGCCACAGGGAAGTTTCATTAGAAACTTCATTAATTGGGGCCCTGTTTATACTTTTATTATAAACACTAATGATTTGTTTGTTTGAAAGCCGAAGCCTTCATTAAAGTCATTTGTGCTGTGAGTGAGACACATTTTCTGCCTCGCACCAGGGACAAAACACAAGACAATATTTCTATATATTGATACTTGCAATTAAAATACAGGATGTTATTTAAACTACCAAATTAATGTCCTTTCTGAAGAACTACAAATAGGATTCTCGTTCAGAAATTGGCTAAAGATCGTTCCCTGCTGAGAACATTCTTTTTAGACCCAAACATTTAGGCCTGTTTCTTAAGGATGCTATCATTATGACTGCAAAGTACAAATGGTATAATTATTTCTCCAGTTTCTGCTCTATGTAAAGTGCAAATCACAACAAAATAGCTTTATTCTATCTAGTCTGCTAACAATTCCACTAAAGTGTTCATTAAATACTCACTATTCGAAATTCTAGGAACACAGAGAAGAAAGTACCCACATCCAATGGCTCCCCACTGCCTCTGGGACCAAGCACCGAGAGCCCGTCACTGTCTCGTTCCTGCCACCCCTTCCAAATTCATTATGCACTATTTCCTTCCATGTTGTGGTCCACAATGCCTACAAAGCTCCTTCCCTCCTCACCTCTACTTTAGGGAGCTCCTACCTTCCCTTCCTTCAACATTCAGCTCAAGGGTTACCTTCCATAAAAATCCCATCCCTCCTCCCAGTTTCTAGAGCCCTCCATCCTTGGGAAATTACTTTGTAGCGACCCTTTCCATAGTTTGCATTTATTGATATGCATCCATGTGACTTCTCCAATAAAATGGGAGCTGGAGAAGGGAAGGACTGTCATTTTTTGGTTTTGTATTGCCGGTGAATAGCTAAATGCCTGACACAAAGTAGGCTCTTAATACAGAGAGACAGACAGACTGGACGGTGAGACACAGAAGGACGAACACAAGGACAGAGACACAGACAGACACGGAGACAGCGCCAGACAAAGGGACAACTTACCGGAGACAGTTTGAGGTCTTGCAGAATGTCATCAAAGTAATGGAACTCGGAGAACTCCAGCTCCACCATCTCGTTCTTGAGCTCCAGGATGCGGCCCATGACTGCGTCCAGCACCTGGCGGATCAGGATGCGCTTCTGCGGGTGCACGATCTGGTCGTAGGCGTTCTCCAGGTGGCGGAAGATCTGCACGTACTTGATGTAGAAGGTGGCCAGCATCTGGAAGATCACCACCTGGTCCTGGGGCGGCTCCAGCGCCTTCTCGGACTCTCCCTCCAGCAGACAGCTGAGGGCTTGTTGGGCTTCCCCCCACATCTTATTGTAGGTTCTGCAAGAAGAAATTACGAAGGGCTGGAAGAATGGAAACGCTTACTGCGGCAGCCGCTAGGTGGCGCCATAGTGCACAGAGCGCGGGCCCGGAGTCGGGCTGATTTCATCTTCCCGAGTTCAAATCCCCACTCAGACACTAACTGGCTGGGTGACCTGGGCAAGTCACTTAACCCTGTTTGCCTCAGTTTTGTCATCTGTCAAATGAGCTCAAGAAGGAAATCAGCAGGCTTTTACTAAGTAATTCATGTGTGCCGGTCGAGAAAAATCAAGACAGCAATGGCTTATTCTGTGGCAAGTCCTGTGCTGGGGATACAAAGAAAGGGAAAAACCCAGTACATGTCCTCAAGGAACTCATAATTTAAGGGGGAGACAATATACAAACAGCTATGTTCTCAGCAAAAATATACAAAAGTATTCTAAGCAAGGGAGATGAAGAAGATAACAAATGAAGCTGTCCCCTGCCCTCAAAGAGCTCACATTCTACTTGTATCCATCTACAGCCCCTTAAAAGGAAGGCAAATTAACAAACTAATGCAAACTAGCAAACACTTCTAAAAAGTAGGCCACAACTCATTTCAGGAAGAAGTCTGTTAGCTTTAACATGGAAATGCTAACCTTTACTGTGTGTTTTTATAGGAAGATGCATTGGGACCTAGCTCCTTAAGCCACATAATTTATGTTCGTACAATTAAAAGGGATTATACCATTTTGCTCACTTTTGGATTAAATGAATAATTACTATACAAATCCCAACGAAACCCAACAGTGTGTATGCTGCAGCTGTCTATCTTGATTTAATATGAAAAGCCTACATTTTGCCAATTTCCCATGTTTTTATGGGTTTTGAGCTGAGGCTGTCAAAACTATTTTCCCCAGGTACTTAACAAACAAATTGCTTTTTCATATATGGGGCAAAGGGACTTTTGAGAAAGTGCTTCACTTAGATTAGTTGGGGGAAAAAATCCTATCTGCATATAGAGCAATCAGAGAGTATATTGGCTCCAGATTGGAAAATAAAATACATAAAGATTTAATGGTTTGAAAAATCCTCTTCTTCTTTATCCCCATTCCCTGGTGAGTGAGATGTGATCAAATAATAAATAAAGTCCCTAAAATGGTTGCCTAGTACTCTGCAGTCAATGGGATGCCATTATGTTAATTTCGTTACTAGAAATATAATTGAGAGCTTAATTTACATTTGTCTACAGGGAAAATGTTATGTAAACTAAGTTAGAATAGAGGACTAATGAATTGATCACAAGGTTAACAGATTCCATACACGCCCTGCACAATCTTCTCCTTAATCTCACCCCAAACACTCCTCTGCTAAAATATTCAGTACTAAATCATTGCTGACTTAAAAAAAAAATCTCAGGGAAAATGAAAATTTGGAAGAAAATTATAATTTAGGTATTAATAGAGGTGATATCAACAGTCAGGGCAGTGCTTTAAATTTTAAGCTTAAACCCTAAATACGTAAAATTTGTTCAGCTATTAAAACTGAAAACTACAGTAAGACTTGGGTTGTTATCGTGCATCCTTTGTTGTGGAAGAGGACCAATGACGTTGTGGGCGATATCTTGACTTGCCTGTGAATCGTATTTAAGTGAGGCGGAGCTGCACAAAGTTACCAACCTCACTCTCCCATTCCGGACTGACTACCTGGAACAAAAGAGGACCTAGAGAGTCCAGGAAACAGATGGTTAGTGAGGTGTCAGAAGCACAGTAGAGTAGTGATGGCAGACTTCATTTACCTCCTGGGACCCTCTCTTTACTCAGAGGCGAGGATCTAATAACTTCTTGTTTGCACTAATGATAAATTCAACTTTGAAAAGGCAGTAGAACCAACAAAGGGAATTTTAATTCTGAATCCCATTCTCACTAACAGGAAGGAATTTGGTTATTTGACTGGAAAGGCTGGGAATCTTGAGGAAAGTGATTGCTTGCTTCTAGAGTTTGTGAAAGAGAGGGTGAAGAAAGATCAGCATAGGGGCAGCTAAGTGGCGCAGTGGATAGAGCACCAGCCCTAAAGTCAGGAGGACCTGAGTTCAAGTCTGGCCTCAGACCAAACACTTGACACTTACTAACTGTGTGACGCTGGGCAAGACACTTAACCCCATTGCCTAAAAATTTAAAATAAAATTAAAAAAAAGAAAGATCAGCATGGTCTAGCATAAACCCTAGATTTGGAGAGGGCAGATTACAAAGGGTTCAGAGGAAAAATAACAGATAGAATCACCTGGAGTAGGATTCTACAGAGAAAATCAATGCAGGAGAAATTGGAAAATTCTTCCAAAATGATACTGATAGGAAACTATCCTAATGAGGAAGAAAATACGAGTTGGTTAAAGAGGCCAATGTGGACACCCAACCAAATGAGATTTGTAAAAGATGCACAAAGTAAGTAAGCAGGGATCCATAATAGAGCAAAAATAGTGTTTGGAATGGTACAGAAAAATGAAGTAGGGCTGGAAAGGTAAGCTAGGTATAAGAAAAGAGTTGTTGTTGTCATTTTTTAAGATCCATAAGAGAAAAAAAGGAAGATCAAAGAAAGGATAGGACCACAACTTGGCATGGATGGTATGGTGACTGACAACTGAAACAAGCCAGAGATGCTCCATTCTTATTTTGGTTTGGCTTTTTTTCTGCAGAGAGGATTGACCTTTGCACTGTAAATGACAGAAGAGAAATGACTAACAGGGAGGTCGTACCCAAGAGAAGATGATAGATAAGTATTCAAATCAAGTAGCCTAGAGAGATGACATTATTCAGCACTGAAAGAACTGGCTGATGTGATTCCTGCATCATACTCCATGAGATTTCAAAGATTTAGGGAATGGAGTGAGTATGGTGAGACTGAAGAAGAACAAATGGTGTCCAGTTTTCAAAAAAGGGGAAAAGAACAAAATCTGCAAACTATAGGATAGTGATGAAAACTCCCATTTTTTAAAATTTAAGTTAAAAAGACTAAAGCAATATCTGCATGTGTGTGTATTAAAAGCATTCACTATAATCAAATTGGATTTATACCTGAGATGCCAGAAGAATTCAACTTTAGGAAACAATGCAAATCCATCATTTGAAAAATAAAACACCCCAAAACACGTGATTATATTGACAGATACAGAAAAAATGTTTGACAAACTACAACACTGGCTTTTTCTTAAAAAAAAAAAAAGAGAGAAAGAAAGGAGGAATAAAGGAAAGGAAAAAAAAGAAAAAAAATCCTATCAAAGGACATAGGAGGTCCATTTTTTCATGTAAGTACAATTTGAAAATCTATTTATAAAGAGGAACCACTGGAAGCCTTCCCAATAAGCACAGGCATAAAGCAAAGATGCCTTCTTTATTCACTGTAATTTGACATAGTTCTAGAAATGCTGATATCAATAAGACAATTGAAAGAAATTTTAGGCATAAACATAGGCAAAGAGAAAACAATTTCTATTTGCTGCAAACATGATGGTTTACTTAGAAAACTCCAGATAATCAGTAAAGGAAGCTAATGAATAAATTGATAGTTTCAGTAAAGTAGCAGGTTAGTAAATACATACCCCCAAATCAACACTATTTGTATAAAGAAATAACAAAATCGAGGAAGAAAAAATAGAAATTCAAAAGAGCTAAGAAATGCAAAAAAAATTCTCAGAGTCAATCTATCAAGACACGTTCAAGACTTAAATACCATTATAAAACACTCTTTAAATAAAGAATAACTTAAATAATTGGGGGATATTCATGGCTTATGATTGTGTCATATTAATATATTAAAAATGAAGATACTACCTAAATTAATGTATAGGTTTAGTATTATACCAATTAAAATACAAAAAGAAAAGTTTATAGAGCTAAATTAAATAACAGAATTTACTTACAGGAACCAAAGGTCTAATCTCAAGGGGAATTATGGAAAAGAGAAAGAATGGAGTAAAGGAGAAAGAGCACTTTCAGACATTAAATTATACACAAAATTAGTAATGATCAAAACAACCTGGTATCAGTTAAAAAATAAAAGAATGGAAAAGACTAAGGAAGGACCAGAAGCTACTGAACTTAATAAATCGGTATTCGGTAAGTCTGAGTACATAATTTTACAAAAACTCCTGGGAAAACTGGAGCACAGTTTGGGAGAAATTTAGGCTTAAACCAAGGTCTAATACCATATAAAACAAGAAGCTCTAAATGGATATATTACATTAATATTAAAGTTCACACCATAAAAAAATTAGAAGAGAATCAGATCTATTACTTTTTATAGCTAAGTCTAAGGAGAGAGTTCTGACCCAAAGCATAGAGGCAATCACAAAATACAAAATAAGTATGAAATTGAAGAGCTTTTACGTGAACAAAATTAACACAACTAGACAAAAAGGAAGGCTGTCAATTAGAAAAAAAAAATAAGCCAAATCACCTCAGAGAAGAGCCTGATATCCAAGCTATATAGGGGAGTTAAATGAGTATAAAAGATCAGGATCCATTCTTCAATGGATAAGAAGTCAAAGTATATGAATAAATAGTTCTCTAATGAAGAATCCCAAACTATTAACAACTGTATGAACAATTGCTACAAATCATTAGTAATGAAAGAAATGTAAACCAAAATAATTTGGTATTTCATTACACATGCAGAAAAATGGCAAAGATAACAACACCTGGAAGTAATGAATGTCAGACGGGTTATGGAAACACAGGTACACATATGTACCTGGTGGAGCTGTATGTATTGGTCCAATCATTCTGGAGAGCAATCTGAAATTATGCTAAGAAACTGAGTACAACATCCATACCTTTTAACCCAGAAATACTACTGTTTAGCCTATACTCCAACAAGATCAGAGACAGAAAAAAAGTTTCACTAGCACCAAAATCTTTAGAGTAGCCCCTTATGTTGTAGCAAAGAACTGGAAAAAAGTATCCCCATCAGTTTGGAAATAGCTAAACAAATTGTGGTACATTACTGGAATGAAATATTATTTCCACATAAGAAATTAAGAATATGAAAAATAAGCAAAGCATACAAAGACATGAACTTTTACAAAGTAAGCAAAGTGGGGAAACAATACATATGATTACAACAATATATATGGAAAGACCAAAAAAAATCAAAATTGATACTATCACATTATAATGAACAAAGATGGCTAAAGAGATGAAAAAAATGACTCAACTTTCTTTGCAGAGATAGGGACTATGGGTGTGGAAAGGTGCATTTATGTCAAAACTCATTTGATGTACCAGATAGTTTTGCTGAAATGCTTTTTTCTTTTTTATTCTTTATTATAACAGATGGATCTCTGGGTAAGGAATATTTGTGAAGAATATATTTGGTCATTGGGAGATATAAAAACAAAAATTCAGAATTTTAACAAAAATATAATATAGCTAATTTTTATTATATGAAATTGAAAAACTTTTACATAAACAAAATCAATGCAACTAGTATAAAGGATGCTGTCACATAAGTGAAAAATCTTTGTATCAAATATCTTTGATAAGGTTTGATATCCAAGATATATGAGGGACTAAAATAAAATCATAAAACCAGGATCCACTCTCCCATTGGATATGTGGTCAAAAGATATGAATAAATAGTTCTCAAAAGAATTACAAACTATTAACATCCACATGAAAGATTATTTCTAATCACTAAAAACAAAAGAAATACAAATTACACCACAGGCCAATGTGGTTGATTTTGACTCCTGGGAAAATTCTAGAATGTATCCTTAAAGTGCAATGATTTGTGAGCATCTAGAAAAATAAGTCATCATAGCTTCATTGAGAATAGATCAGGCCAGAATACACATTTCCTTTTTTTTTGGCAGGGTCACTAAAGTAGTAAATCAGAGTAAAGTTGTATATACCATTTTCCTAGATTTCAGCAAAGTATTTGGCAAAACATCTCATATTATTCTTGTAGGAAACAGGGAGATATGAGCTAGACGATAATTCCATTAAATGGTCTTACAGCTTACACTGCCCTCACCACCCCCATGCACTCAGTGATTCAGTGCTGTTCTTTGCACAGGACACTCCATCTTCCGACCTAAACATTTTTCCCTCTGTAACTCATGCCTAAAATATCCCCCCCATCTCTGCCTGATGGCTTCCCTAGCTTTTTTCAAATCCTATTTAAAATCCCATCTTCTACAGGAAGCCTTTCCAAATCCCTCTTAATTCTGGTGCCTTCCCTTTGCTGATTATTTTCTCTTTGTCCTACATAACTTGTTTGTACATAATTATTTCCATGTTGTCTCCTCACCATGCCTTGCACATAGTAGGTGTTTATTGACTGACTGATATGAAACTGATTGAATAACTGAACTCAAAGAATAGTTGTTCTTCCTCTTTCTCCAGTAGCCAAAGAAGAACTTTCTGCCAATTATTTTATTATCCCTGCCAGTGATCCTCTAGCACTGGTCAATATTGCCCCACCCCCTCCTGGAATTGCACCTCCACTCCCATCAGGTTTTGGATCACACGTGTTCCACCCAATGGAACCACCACCTCATGTGAGCTCCAGGATCTATCCACCATCCTTCTCAGGATCCCTAGAGGATGGGTGCTCATGTAGGAAAACACATCCTGCTACAATGGTTAGACTGTGATGAGGAAAAATGTTTTAGAAATGTGATAAATAAATCCTGAAGTAATTATTTTTGTCATTTTGTCTCTTTTGATCATTGTCAATTTGGGAAGCCTCTACAGGTTCTGGAGCATTGATGTGATGTAGTCAGATGCATTTCAGGATAATGGTTCAGCATCAGTTATTACAATACAGTTACAGCCATTACAATAGGCTAGTTAAGATGTGATGAAGGTCTGAACTAGGGTAGTTTGTGGTGGGAATACAGAGAAGGGCAAAAGATGTTGTGGAGTTTTAATCAGCAATTGGCAACCCACTGAATACAGGGGGCGAGTGAGAGAAATGAGTCAACGGTGATTCTGCGGTTTCTAACTCAATGATGTCTTAATGGTGACTCCTATCTAATCCATTCTCCACACACACACACACACACACACACACACACACACACCCTCTGTGCCCTTGCTCATGCTATTTCTCCACCTAGAACACCATTTCCTACCCTTACCCCTAGCAATACCTATCCAGTTCCTTCCTGCCTTCAAGACCTAGTTCCTATTAGATCCTCATGAAGCTTTTCCTGATTGGCCAAGTTCCTTTCAAATCCAATCTCACTTTTTTATACATATCTCATATTGTTTATTTAGGTGTGTTGTTATTTTCCACTTCTATCCAAAAATTTCCCTGAGGGCAGGGAGCACATCTTAGATATCTTTGCCCCTGAGCATTGAACAGAGTGCTATCTCTACCTGACCTACTGCAGCATCAGTGCAGGCAGACACAGATGGCGCTGTCCAAGTCCTGAAGCCACATGCACCTTGGCGAAGGGGGTGTGAGTCAGACTTTCGGTGGCACCTTTGAGTCTTCCTCTCCCACTCCAACCCCTCTCCCACCAAATCCAGTCAGTTCTACTTCTTGCATTTGTCCTTTTTCTAATCAAAGTTTCATCATCTCTGGTCTGGACTATTACGATAGCCTCATAACTGACCTTCTTGTGCAGAGTCAATCCCCACTTCAATCCATCTTTCCCAGATTCTTCAAAACAATCCTCTTAATTTCTAGATGATATAAGCTCCTTAGGTCAAGAACAATTACATTTTGCTTTATAATCCAAAGGATGACATCCCTTCCTTTTTCAAAAAGCCATCTATAGCCAGTCATTTAAAGCGCTCCATAATCTAGCATCTACATTTCCAGACTTACTGCACATCAGTCTCCCTTCAAAATACTACTTTCCAGGCAAGGGAGCTTTTTTTCTCAACTTGATATCTTGTCTCCCATCTCCATGTACTCACACAAGCTGCCCTCCTTGCCCCTCTCCTCACCTCTGTCTTTCAGAATCAAGATTCATCTCAGGTGTGACCTTTGGGAAACAATCCCTGATTCTCCCAGGTGCTGGCATTTTCTCCCTCCTCAGATGACGCTATTATACTTTTAGAGCTGGAGAGGACCTTCGAGCTCATAAATACCCTCTTTTTATAGATGAGGAAACTGAGGCCCAGAGAAGGAAAGAGCCCTGCTCATGGTCACAAAGTGACAGTGCCAAGATCAAACCTGTGTCCTCTGACTCCATATCATTGCACTCCAGCTAAATACAAACTCCTTGAAGACAGGGGTTGTTTTAATTTTGTCTTTGCACAGTGCTTGGCATGTAATAAATACTTAAGAGACATTTGCTGAATTGAATCACAGTCACTCAAATAAGCCCAACAATCCACACAGGGAAAAATAAAAGGAAGAAGAAAGTATTACTAGGTAGATTTTGATATGTGGTTTGATGGGCATCCCATTGAGTAACTCTATCAGTACCTGTATCTTGGAAAGATATTGTAGCAGGACAATGACCTGGGCCAATGGTGAATAAGAGAAGGATATTAGGTTGGGCTGCTTTGGAGAAATTCTCTAGGACATCCAAAGGTCCAACTCTCTCTGACATAAAATCCATCTTTTTAACCTCGATATTGCTCCCTTGATACAACATGGCTACAATCTTGGAACACTACCACAGCTAAAGAATGCCGATGGCTGCCACCCAAAAGACAGACAAACGGTGGGCCTAAGTCAGCTTTGGACAGACCCAGGATGGTATAGCACCTACCTCACCTCTTCTCCAGCAACCTCCACAGTGCTCTGCACGCTTGAGATTCTTAATTAATGCACTTTGAATAAATGAAATGTTGCCAATAAAGACTGACACGTAGGAACTGAAATAAAATACGTAATTAAGGAAATGGATGATCAGAAAAGGAAGTGAGCCAGTTATGAAATGAAAGTAGAATTGGAAAGTCTGAGGGCATCTCCAATAGCCACTAAGTGTTTAAAATTGCTAGAAGAAGGTCTTCAAGTCACCAGAGAAGCCCCCATGGGCAAGAATCATGCAGGAGAAGAAAGGTTGGCTGGATTGCAATGGAAGCCAGGCCTGAATTAATAAAACCACAGATCCATTCAAGTTGCTGAGTCTCTTTGTTTTTCATTGAAGGTTATTACAACTTTTTTTCAAAATATATTTTTAAAGTGAATTATGGAAGTAATATTTATAGGATTTCTGAGGAAGAAAGTGATATGTTTCCAGTCGTGGCTCATGAAGTGAGATTAATTTATCAAATACTGGGAAACTTGACAGAAGCAAATGGAGAAAGTGTAATTTCATATAAAAAGATGGATAAAGACTAGACTTGTGATTGCACTATTATGGAAAGGATTTGGCAAGGAAACCTCTTCTACTGACCAGGGTCCTACCATGGATTCTTGGAGATGAAAAACAAGAGGAAAAGGGACTTGTAGGGGTCAGAGGTCAGCCTTGCACCTAAGGCTTCCTGGCTTTGAGACTAGCTCTCTAGCCACTGTGTAATCCTGCTTCTCATAAGAGGAGGAAGAAATTGAAAATAAAAACACTTAAGATGAAGGAATCATTGAACCCTTTTCAAAATGCTACAGTGTTTGAATTTGGGTGGGGGGGGATTCTAAGAATCCCTTTGTCCTCAAAGGGAGGATTAGAGCTGGCCTTTTGGGGCAGATCCTTCTAATGCCTTCTGTCATACACCCGCCCACCAAAGTGGGAGTCTTGAACACAATCACTCTCGCCTGCCCTGCCTCACGGTCTTGCACTCCCAAATGCCCTTATCTGATTATCGTCTCCTGCCTCCTCCTCTGTTTACCTCCTCACACTTTTACTGAATCTGCCCATCTCCCTCATCAAGTCCCCCAGTTCCACGGCCCTATTTTCCTAGTCATTCGGTCATTTTCTGTCTTCAATTTTTTTCCTAATCAGCTTCAATGGCGTGACCAAACATTTCCACGATGGCATTTCACTGTCATCTGTACCAATGATGTGGGCCTTGGCACCATTTAAGACCGAGTAACCCCCACGGACTAATTTCTCTGCCTCACTCTTCTGTTTTTTTCATTCTTCCTCCCTACCGCAGCCACCCTTCCTTGAGCTTTGTTGGGAAGGTCATCCAAAAGGTGTGTGGTCTGTGTGGAGAGAGGAGAGAGAGAGAGAGAGAGAGAGAGAGACAGAAAGAGAGACAGAGAGACAGAGAGACAGAGAGAGACAGAGAGAGAGAGAATATGGGAGGGGAAGAGAGAGAGAGAGAGAGAGAGAGAGAGACAGAAAGAGAGACAGAGAGACAGAGAGACAGAGAGAGAGAGAGAGAGAGAGAGAGAGAGAGACAGAAAGAGAGAAAGAGAGACAGAGAGACAGAGAGAGAGAGAGAGAGAGAGAGAGAGAGAATATGGGAGGGGAAGAGAGAGAGAGAGAGAGAGAGAGAGAGACTCTCCCATGTCATCTCATCTGGGCCCTCGCTGCTGTCCCTTCACGATGCTTTTATTCTCCTCTTCTCTGCCCATTCTCCATCCTCACTCATCAGCCCCTCTCCTGTCCTTCTTGGCCCCCTGTTCCTTACATCCTATGTCCACACTCTCTCTAAGCAGAGCGCTTCCCCTCCCAACTTGCTGATCAAAGGATTATTGTCCTTTAAATTTTTATTTATTGTTTTTATTTGAGCTAGAGCTACAAGAGACCTTAGAGTCTCAACTCCCAACTCCCTAAATTCACAAATAAGGAAACTGAGTCCCAGAGAGCTGCTGTGACTTAGCATCCCAGAATCATAGCATCACAGAGCTGAAAGGAGACTTGGAGCTCCTCTAGCCCAATCCCATCATTTTAAAAAAGAGGAAACCGAGGCCCAACGGAGTGAGGTGATTTACCCAAGATTACCCATGTAGTAAGTGGCAGAACTAAGATTCAAAAACAGGCCTTCTTCCTCCGGAAACAGAGGTTCTTTCCACTGCACCACACTGCCTCCTGAAAGACATCGAGGTGGTGAGGGATTCCTTTGTTGGTTTTGGCTTTTCCTCTTTGAATTTGCTCATTGAAGGGGGTGGGTGGGTAGTAGGGAGGACAGATTAATTTTTTTAAAAGAGCTACTTCTTATTTGAAAAAAAAAAGTTAAGGACTCGACTAGTCTCTATTTAAAAAGAGGGAGAGGCCACCTGATAGAAACCCTTAGCTCCTCTCTGCCACACTTTATAACTAGAGTCTCTCCCCAGGCTCACTCCAGCTCTCCTCCTTGCCTCCATCTTCAAACAAGAAGGTGGCTTTCCAGCAGGAGTTTCCTTCCCGTGCCATCCTGCTCTGCCTGGACGTTGCTCCATCAGCCATCCTTTATTTCTTCTGTTTCTTCCAACTGCCTTCAAATGAACCCTTCACCTCAGCCTATAAACACTCTCTAGTATCTCTTAGACTCATGCTTGCCCTTGACCCCCCCATCCCCTTGTGCCATCTGACGTCTCCTCCTTTGCGCTGACAAACTGCCTCTTCTTGCTCCGTCTCTCGAGCTCCACGCCCTACTCACCGCAGACTTGCGTGTGATCTGACTTCAGTTCCCACCATTCTGGTGACCTCAGAGAGCTGCTTCAACAACCAGCTTCTAAGGGCCAAATTCAGTAGCCTTTCCTCAGCTCTTTTCATCCGGACGACTGCCGCGTAACACTGTTGGCCAGTCCCTCTTTTCAAGCACGTTTTCCTGGACGCTGTCTTCTTCCGGCTCGCGTGTCGTCCTCCTCATCTCCCCTGCCCATCTCTGTGTTCTCTTCCAGATTCTCTTCTTCCCACCTAACACAGGTATTCTCCAAAGCTCTGCCCAGGGCCCCTTTCCCTTCTCTGGATATCATCTCCCTTGGTGATTTCATGGCTGTAGTTCAGGGGTGGGGAACCTGCAGTCTTTGAGGCCACATGTGGCCCTCTAGGTCCTCGGGCACGGCCTTCTGACTGAGTTCAAGTTTAACAGAACAAATCCTTTTATCGAGGAGATATGTTTTGTGAAGTTTGGATTCAGTCAAAGGGCCACACTTGAGGACCTGGAGGGCTGTGTGTGCACTCAAGGCCACAGGTTCTCCACCCCTGCTCTAGTTTATCAACAATAATGGAAAAACTCTACTAGAATGCAAACAGGCTGAAGCCAGGGACTGTCTATTTCAATATTTAGGGCGTCTCCAGCACCTAGCACGGCCGCTTGGCAAAGAACAGATAGTTCATACTTGCTTGATTGATTTTAAACATTCTTTAAGTAAGAGACAATAGGTCTCCTGGGAAGTCTTAAGCAGGAATGATGTATACGGTTGACTTCCAAAGGGGAGTGGGGAAGAGTCAGAGAGAACAAGAGACGGACATTCGGAGCTAGAAGGAATCTTAAGGATCATAAGGCCAGCCAAAGTGCTGAAGAAGAATAAGTAACATCGATACATTTGTGACACAAATTGGAGCTAGGAGGTGGAACGGCATGTATGTATGTATGTATGGCTCTGCTATGACATGTGGTAGGTAGGAATTTGTAAGCTAACATAAATTTGCTAAATGATGGTGGGAGAAACCAAACTGCAAAGCCGCCTCATAGGCAGAGACCCCAGGGGTCCTCCTGGAAAACCAGCCAACAAGCCATCCCTGGCTCCTGCTTAAGGAGACGTGCCTTCTTTCCAGGGCAGCCCATCGGGCTTTGGCATAGCTCTCACTGGTAAGAGCTTTCCTTTCTGTCAGCTCAAACAGGCCTCTTTTCCACCCCCCCCTCCGTTCTAACTGCCCTTTGGGGTCAAAGGGCACAAGGTTAATCCCTCTCCCACTGTGACAGTCCCACAGATACCCGGAGAAAGCCAATGCCTCCCTCATGAGTCCTCTCTTCTCCAGGCTCACAGGACTCCAGACCCTTCACAGGAACCCACCCACCCTCGAGGCTCTGGATAGCCTCCAGGTCGTCAATACTCAAGCAACCAAGGGAGCTGAGATCTCACCAGTGGGGAACTCACTGTGCCGAAGCTCCCTCCGCCAACTCACAGGACAACCCATTTATGGCTAAGACGAGGCCTGCAGATGTGAACTGAATCCTGGGGGGGCGGTTCTCATAGCTACGTAGAACTTGAACTCAGATCTTTGTTACTCAAACCCACTACATATCCACTACCCCAATATGGTTCTGAATTCAATATGCCCAAAGAATAATGCAGCGAAAAGAGCAGTGGATTTGGGGGTCTGAGGGTCAGGGTTCAAATCCCAGCACTACCCCTTTATTATCTGTGTGATCGTGGCCAAATCTCTGGGCCTCAGTTTCTTTATCTGTAAAATGAGTGGGTTGAACTAAATGGCTTGTGAGGTCTCTTCCAATTCTAAGCCTATGCTCCTGTGATTTCTCCCAGATCTAATTTATTGTGCTACAGGTGCTAAATGACTTGGGGTGGGGGTGGGGGGCCCGAGGTACTTTCAAAGACTGTCTGAGGCCAAGTCCAGCGCGCTCTCTCCTTCTTGTCTGTCCCCTCTCCCCCTGGTTTGTCCCTGCACGTTGCTGTCGCCTGCGGAGCTTGCGGTGCACTAGGAGCCCCAGCTCGTCTTCGTGGGCTGAGCCGCCCTCCCCCGCAGGTACTCACGCGTTAGACATGGTGAGGCCGGGGGTCCGCTCCCGAGGGGCTCAGAGCTTCGCAGAACGTCAGGCCGGGCTGGGCCGCCGGTGGGAGGGGAGGGGGCGGCGACCCTGGAGCTTACTACAGTGTAGACACAGGGAGAGTCTGGCGCCTTGAGGCAGCAGCTGCTCAGCAACGGATGCTGCGCCTGCGCTCTACCTCCCTCCCGCCTCTGTCCCTCCCTCCTCCGCGTCCTGCCGGCCCAGGGTTACTATGGAGACGGCGCCTGCGCGCTGGGCGGGATGAACCATCTGACGACAGGGAGGGGGGAAAGCGGCTCCCCTCAACCAGAGGGCCTTAGTGCAGCCCAGCCTAGCCCTGCCCCTTAGCCCCGCCCCCGATCCTGGCCCCGCCCCCAGAACCAGCCGGTTTGGTTTTATTTTGTTTTGTTTTGTTTTTTTTTCCCATAAAATCCACGTAGGGTAACGTTTAAGCAGAATAAAATGTTGGGCTTGTTATCGATGTCTAGGAAAACGCTTAGAATGTATTGGTAAAGAGATGATTAATGTATGCATATATATATGTATTGTGTGGGCGTGTGGGGAAAATATATAGATATATAGATATATAGATATAGATATAGATATATAGATATATATAGATATATATATATATAGTTGTTGTTCCTTTATTTCCGGCTCTCCATGACCCCATCTGGGGTTTTCTTGACAGATACTGGAAGGATTTGCAATTTTCTTCTCCAGCTCATTTTACAGATGAGGAAACTGAGGCAACAAGGTGAAGTGACTTGTCTAGGGTCACAAAGCTAGTGAGTGTCTGAGGCGGAATTTGAACCCAGGTCCTCCTGATTCCACAGCGGGTGCTGCCTATTTACCCCTGCCCCCCATATATAGGTATGCATACACACATACATAGACACACACACTTGAGCCTGGGTCTCTCTAATGGGGCCAGGCTGGAAACCCAGCTACCGTTCACAGCCCGGTCTCACGGATCAGCTTTGACTTCCATCTCTGACCTGCGGGATTTGCTGTATTGGTGCCAGCCTCAGGGCTTTTGCCTACTGCATCTCAGAACCCCTAAGCTCGACAGAGCCTCCAGGCTGTCCAAGCAGCAGGGATTATAAGCACATGCCACCATGCCAGGGTTAGTGAGCCTTTCAAAAGGGGGAGATTCAACATCGATGACTTCCTCAAAAACAGGTTTTGCCAGACCAACCTCATTCCATTTTTGACAAGGTTACTAGATTAGTCGTTCAGCAGAATGCCATAGATTGAATAAACCCAAATTTCAGCAAAGAATTCAGCAGAGCCCTGTGTCAACCCCATGTCCAGGGGACTACCTCATGGCCTGAAGGGTCCAAAAACCCTTAAGGAGATATTCTCATTCTCTGGGTATATTGTAGCCCTTACCCAGGAAACCCTGGGAAATGCACATGCCGTTCATATAGAGCAAGATACTGACACTGCTCCCTTTTGAGCACACCATTCACAATACCAGAGAAGAAAGTTTCATTGAAAGCAGAAAAACACTCACAAAAACCCTTGAATGAGCAACCCTTTGTCCTAAATATGTGTGCAAATCTGAGTCCCAGTCCTGGATATCTGGGTGCCTCTGATGAAGGAACAGGAACATTCTCCCAGAGAGACACAGAGTCTGTGGAGAACGAGACTTCGGTCCTTCTCAGGGGTTGCCTGAAATCTTCTTTACTGTTCACTCGAAATCTCCACGGTTTTCAATATCTCCTGGTTTTATCCAATCCCCCCAAACCATGACCAAGACCCTCAAACAATCAGATCCAGCTTAGCATCATCACTTGGGTTCATGTAATGGATTTTAGGTCATTTTCAAACTATCTAAAGTTTGATTAACCTGTGGATGGAGACATATTCTCCCCTGATCAAAGTGTCAGGCTGTAGCATCATTCACATTAAGTGGGGTGGGGTCGTGGTCTAGGCTGCTCCCAGCCTTATACTGACATAAAAGTAAACCTGATGCGTGCACTACATGACACTTGAGAGGCAGGACAGTTTGGTGGACAGACTGTTGGACTAGGACACAGAAGACCTGGGTGTCAATCTTGCCTTTGACATTTTATGGTTATATAAATGTAGGCAAATGTGTTCATTTCCCTGAGCCTCAGTTTATCCAATTGTAAAATGTTATTAATAATTGTACTATCTGCCTTATAGCAGAGTTGGGAGGAAAGAGATACATAAATGTGAGTTATTCTGTTATTGTCATAGGATCATAGATCAAGAAAGGGAAGCCCCCCCACAATATTACAGGTGAGGAAACCGAGGCTCAGGGAAGTGCAGCATCTTGCCCAGGGTCACACAAGTAGTCAGGATAGATACAGGTTTGAAGCCAAGCTATCTGGCTCCAGAGCCAGGGATCTTTCCAGGGCACTGCACTGCCTCTATCGTTGTTCATCATTTGCTGTTTTCTCTGTGCTGTACCATTCAGCTCCTTGTCACCAGGCACCTACATGGATGACATCCTCGCTCATACCAGCAGTGTGATTCTGGAAAAATCACCTGAACTCTCTGGGTCTTAGTTTACTCATCTGTAAAATGATAGCTTTGGACTTGATGGCTTTCAAGGACCTTTCCAGCTTTCTGTGACAGTCAGAACCCACTGAGCAGTTATCTATTTTCAGTAGTCAGCCCATTCCTTTTGCTCTGTTTAACGGACTTTGGAGACTTTAATTAGGTAACAGCAATTCATTGAAAATTTGTGTTGAGGGGAGGGATGTGACCAGAGCTGTACATTTGGAAGCTTAGGATGGATTCACATCAAATCTGCCATATGGGAAAATACCTCCTTAAGATTCCCATTGAATTTCTTCTGGGTCATCTATTGTTGATCAACGTTGGCTCTTCAGTCACCTGGCATGGTGTTTCCAAAGATATTAACCTTCATAAATCTTGAGCAAGTCAAAACAGATTGCAATTAACATACACCAGATGTTTTTCAGTGAGTATTACAACAAGGATTAAACTCCAGTTGCTGGCTGTTTTCCAAGGGGATTGTTCATTGGATTTTCAGAAAACTAGTTAATGATAACATGTGACTTCAACCAATCTATAAATAATACATCAGAATGAGCAGAGTGTTAAGACTGAATTAATTGGGAGAATAAAGGTCACTTTTACATAAGAGTAGAAATATGCAGTCTAAAGATCAGGGAATATTTAAAATGAAAGGACCTTAAAGATTATCTACCGTGATTAACAGTCAGATGGGGCAGAGCACGCATATGCATGCTGCAAAGTTTCATCTTTGTGAGTTTCCTATAGAGATCATTAGTCACATTGGGAAGCTCTTTCCTGTAGGCAGGAAGTCTGCCCTCTAAGGAGTTGTAAGTGCCTGAGGCCAGATTTGAACTCATGAAGGTGAGTCCTGATTCCAAGCCCAGTGCTCTCCACTATGTCACCACCTAGCTGCTGCGCCACTCAGGAGAGAGAAAATCAAAAGTCAAAATGGGACTCACAGAGAAGCCTCCTGCTCCAGAAGGTCCCAGCTTCGTTGGTTGATGCTAAACCTAAAAACCCAGGAATCTGGGTCTTCAAATTCAACCCTCTCATTTTACAGATGAATAAACTGAGGACCAGAGAGATTAAGTGATTGATTTGCCAACGGTCCCAAAGCTAGTAAGTATCTGAGACAGAATTCTAATTCAGGTCTTCCCAACTCCAAGTCCATATGTCTATCCACTGTTCCCTGTTCCCTGTCCTCTCCTACTAAAACCAATCTTATCCTTTCCTGTGCAAGAATTCTCTTAAATTTCAAAAGGAGCACAAATAACAAAAGAAAGGTAAATTATTTTCTTTTATTTTTTGATTCAAATAGATTAGCATTTTTTTCCAGACTACTCATGCCTTACATTCAGCAGTAGAGATCAATCAACAATTAGGGCTATCCCAAAGTGCCATAGGCTGTGCCAGGGGCACTGAGTCCACATGATGAAGACTTTGAACAGAGACTGTATGGCCACATATAGGGGTGTCTTCACTGGGGACTCTAGGGGCTTCTGAGGCCCCGTCTAACCCTGAGATTCTAAGAATCATCACCTACAAAGGAACTGATGAGCTTTCAAACATTTTAGGGAAGATGGCACATTTCCCAAGATGATTTCTTACAGTTTGGCAGAGTAGATGGAGGGTAACCTCTGAGTTGGGAAGACCTGGGCTCAAGCCCAGCCCCTGACTGACACATGATGGTTGTGTGACCCTGGGCAAGTCACACAACCTCTCAGTGGCCAAGGTAGCTCTCTAAGACCAAATCGAAGAATAGGTGCCAAACTATATCAGTGAAGGGAGTTTCCCTACCAGGGAGGTCACTATTTTGGTCCAAACTCTCCCTGTCCCCCTTCTCATAAAAAGGTATTTGTAAAAGGTAAGCCTTGTAAATATAACCTAACATGCAGTGAGCCAAATTGTTCTCTCCAAGTGGAAAATGATCTAACTGCAGCAAAAGCAATTTTGTCTGGTCTGTTCCATGAACCTGCCATGAGCTAGCTAGAGAAAGATCTAGACAGCAGATACTGCAGGCGTTGACAGATTTGCTGAAAGTTCTAGTAATTCCAGGGCCTTGCAGGCTGGTCCTTCTCCCTCTGCAGGTTCTTGGAATGCTGAAATGGAAAGAGCTCTGGTTTTGGAGGCAGGACCTACCTTGGTTTGAATCCCAACCTCTGTGAGCCATGGACAGATCACTGAACCTCTCCTGGCCTCAGTCTCCCTGCTGTAAAATGAGTATTCACAGTACCTGTAGTTCCTAACTCACAAGGCCATTGTGAGGTCAAGGGATCTAACATATATAAATGCTCTGGAGACCAAAGCCACTCTAGATAGAGTGCTGCATGTGGAGTCAGGAAGACCCAAATTCAAATCCTGCCTCAGACACTTTGCTACCTGTGTGACCCTGGGCAAATCACTTACCCTCTTTTAGCCTTCATTTCCCCATCTGTCAAATGGGGATAATTGAACCCACCTCCCTCCCGGGATCGTTGTGGAGATCGTGAGATAACCTTTGTAGAACACTTTACAAACCTTAAAGTACCAGCTGTTATTATTAACCATGCATTGAGCCCTCACTGAGCCCAGTCTCTGCTGGGATTTTCACACCCAGTGGGAAGGTTTTGATGACACGCTTTGGCTCTGGTCCAACAGGTTCCGATAGTACCAGAGCGAGTGTTGAGCTAGGACTGGATGGCACTGGCCAGGTTTGCGTGGTGACTCTGCCCACTAACAGAGTCCAAGGATCTGGGCAGACCTAGTGCCTGGTTCCTGGAAGCAGTGGGCGTTCATGAACGACAATGAGCCGGGGAAGCCCCCTTTGACGTCCCTTCGGCATCACTTCCATCAGGAAGCCAGGGTCAGGGAGACCTTTTTCTCCGTGTGTGCTGTCTTTATCCTCTATAAATAAAGCTGTCGGGGGAAGGGGGGGGAGGGAGGGAGAGAACAACAGGGTGCTGACCAAAGCAGGATGTTTTCTTTTTATATGATTATCCTGGTTTTTGGTAAACATTGGAGCAGCTTTTGTAGCCCAGATGCAAAGAGCATTTCTTATTGTTTTAACACCTGCTGTCCTTTAAAAGGAACTTGGTTTCCCCAGGCCATTGACAAAGTCCATTTAAAAACACTCCGCTCAATGACCCTCTCAGAGATCTCGATATGAACCTGGGAACGAATAACATCTATCCAATCTTGTTTTCTTCATTTTGCTCTGGCATTTTTGCCTGCACGGCTTCTCATGGAGACAATGGATCCTGGTTCCCAGGTGGGAAAGGGAGAACAATAGTGAACAGCTCCCCTTGGATTTCAAGGAAGAGAGGAGTAGATGTAAGGACCAAACCCTTGGGTTCAAACCCCTCTTCTGGTACTTGGTACCTGGTTACTCAGGATGTCACTGGGCAGAGATTTCCTCAGGGTAAAATGAATCGCCTGGTTTAGACGGCCTCTCAGGACATTCCAGCTCTAAATATACCATCCCTCCTGTGTGGATTTAGCCATGCTCCTCACCTTTCTCTGCCTCTGCTTTTCCTCTAAAAATGAGAGGCTTAGGCTAGATCATCTCTGGATCCATGACCTAATGATGAATTGGAAACATTTGTAAAGGAAATATCATCTGGGAATTAGACATGCCAAGAGTATAAGAAGATACAAATCTCTCAAATTATTTTAAAACTAAAAAGAAAAAATCCTATCTTAAACCATTGTTACAACCATATAAACTAGCTGAAGTTGAAAAGGAAGTTAGTTTAGACTAAAAAAATCAAATTGAAAGAATCTTTACCTTTTTATGATTGGTTCCCACTCCCTTACCCCCTTCCTTCTCTTTTTCCATTTTTGCATAGATTTCTCTCTTTCCTTTTCCTTAAAAAAATAAAATTAGTAGCAGTGGGAGAGTCCAGACACGTGATTTCATTTCATATTGGAAACTTTTAGAGTAGATACTCAGTACACTTACGTAGCACTGGGTGGGTGTGCGGGGTACTCAGGGAGGACAAGCACCTCTGGTGTGGGGGCTCCTGGGCCCTTTTCAGGGCTGCTCATCCACCTTTGGTGTCCACCTGCCACCCAACTCTCACCTCTGGCTCCAAAAAGTTGTAACACGAGCAGTGGCCACAACCTGGTAAATTTTTTTGGCAGATGGGCTAAACCAGATGGAGAGTAACCAAGGGGCCTCAAACCCTTCAGTGAGTTAAGGGGGCATCTGCCCCAAGTATGTGAAGGCTTCCCTTGGCAGAATGGGTGGACGAGAACAATTCGTTCCAGCACCTTGGA
Organism: Vombatus ursinus; assembly: GCF_900497805.2. Classification (NCBI taxonomy): domain Eukaryota; kingdom Metazoa; phylum Chordata; class Mammalia; order Diprotodontia; family Vombatidae; genus Vombatus; species Vombatus ursinus. The sequence goes on from NW_020952679.1 coordinate 3,828,002, forward strand.
GCTTGGCCAGACATCAAAGATGCCAAGGTCATCTGCTGCATGGGCCGTTGTCAACGGTCCTGAGTTTTGTCTTACCACTGGGCTTTGATGACTCTGGAAGAGAGAATGTGACTGATGACTTTCTGCATCTCTGCTTCATTTAAATCCAATTCATGCGCAAGTCTAGACATCAGCCACGATGTCACTGGTTCTCTTCAAAATGAAGGGCAAACAACAGCACCTGACCCTGAAATTTAGTCTTAGAGACTTAGCCAGGTACTGAGAGGTTTAGTGACTCGCCTCAGAGCACACAGCAAATGGAGGGCAGAGTCCACCTCCACTGCACCTAGGATTTCCTGGCTCCAGGGCCGGCTATCTGCCTCGTCACCACTAGGCCCAACATTAGCAAAGAAAGTCCAAAGGAAAGAGACTCTCATCCCTGTTTTGGGTCACTGGATCACGGAACTTGAAAGCTGGAAGGGGCTTAAGAGGACACCCAGGCCAACCCTCCCTAATTACGTAGTTGAGGAAACTGAGGCACAGAAAAGTTAAGTGATCTTGGGCAAGGTCACACTTGGGATAGAAAATCTAGACACATCTAGTACCCCCCCCAACTTCCCTTCTTTTTTCAGATGAGGAAACTGAGGCCAAGGAGCATTATATAATTTGCGAAAAGTTCACACAGACAGTAAAGAAACAAAGCCAAGATTTGAACCCAGGGACCCTGACCCTAAAACAAGCACCCTTCCTACTGCACCATACTGTCACCATTAGAAGGGCATTGGACCCATTCTCCTGACATGCATTACTGAGACTCCTTGCTTTCTGAGGGGGGCTTATAGTGTTGGTTTGTATATCTTTGTATTCTTCACACCTAGCACAGTGCCTGGCATATACCAGGCGATTAATAAATGCCCTTTGATTCATTCATTATTAGGCTATAATAGTCTCAGGCACTGACACGCCCAAGAGAATAGGGAAGTACTCTGCTGTGGCATAACCTTAAGGCCGGCATCAATCCTTCCCAATTCAAATTAAATCCTCCCCAAATATTTATTAAAACCCTTCTCCTAAGGAAGTCTCTGTGATAGGCAATAGGGATGCAATGTGGTTCATTTGTTTATATTACAACCTCTGCCTTCAAGAAGCTTGCAACCTACCATTGATTTTTATTAATTTTTTAAAATTGTATTATAATTCCTATGTCTATTATTACATAATCTAACACCTGCTGTTGTTCAGTCATTTTTTTCAGTCATGTCTGACTCTCTGTGATCCCATTTGGGGTTTTCTTGGCGGAGATACTGGAGTGGTTTGCTATTTCCTTCTCCAGCTCATTTTACAGATGAGTAAACAGGTAAACAGGGTGAAGTGACTGGCCAGGGTCACACAGATAGTGAGTATCTGAGTAAGTCTCCTGACTCCAGGCTCAGCACTCAATCTACTGTGCCACCTCGTTGTCCATTTGTGATTATACTAAGTTTGTCTTCTAGAAACATCCGTCCTTCTTAAATCCAGAGGACTGAGCTCTAGAGCTGGAAGGGGGTCTCAGGAGCATTTTAGTCCAACCCCTTTATTTTCCAGTGGTACGTGACTTGCCTAAGGTCATATAGTTAGCAAGAAACAGAGATGGAATCCAAAGGTGGGAATCTATATCCAGCTCCCTTTCCACTGACGGTGGGATGATGGCGAGCTTGGCAGTCTGGCAATCTGAGGAGGAAGGGAGCACTGATTACCAAGGGGGTCAGGTAAGACTTCCCATATTTGGTGGCACACAAGCTGAGCCTCAACGGGAGCTGGGGATTCCGCAATGTGGAAGTGAGGAAGGAGAGCATTCTAGACCTGGGGGGAGGTCCAGGATCTGAGCTGGGATGACAGCAAGCATCAGAGGGCAGTTTAGCTGGAATATCAGCTGCCTGAAGGGGAGTAATGGGAAATAAGCCTAGAAAGGTGGGTTGGAGCCAGACCGTGAGAACGCATCTTAGGTGCATTAAGGAGCCACAGGAAGTCCTGGGGAAGGCAGTCATCTGGTCAGAACTGTGCCTTAAGATGATTTTTCCAGCTGCATAGATCAGAAAAACTAAAAATGGGTCCACTAAAGGGTGCTTAGAATCCTGCAGGCAGTATATTGACTTAGAAAACTACACAATAACATTATCTATGTTGTATTTTTATTTATTTTGTTAAATATTTCTGAATCCCATTTTAATCTGCTTCAGACAGCTTGTGGAAGTGTGGTCTGCTGCAGTCAGAGTATTTGACACTTCTGGGGTAGAATATGAATTGGAAAAGAGAGACCAAAGTAGGAAAACCATTTAGGAGTTCTAGAATTATAGCTTGGGAAAGGACCTGTAGAGCCATCCGGCCCAAGCTTACACCAAAGAGATTCTCGCTAGAACACACCAGAGGTGAGATAGTACAGCCTTTGCCCGAAGACCTCCAGTGAGGACTGCTACCTCCTGGATGGCTGTCCCTTTGGACAGACCTTGTTGTTAGGAAAGTTCTCTTGAATTTCCCCCTAACTCTTCTTCTCTTTGACTTCCCCCCACTCAACGCTGCTGGTTCTACTCTTTGGGGCCAAATAGAAGATGCCTAATCCCTCTTGCAAATAAGAGCCTTCCACAAACTTTGGGATGGGAGTACATGGAATTGTTTATGGGTAAGACAGATGATAAGGGAATTAGCATTTTGCAAATGTTCCCAGCATTCAAATCAGTTCACAAAAACAATCTGATAATTACCTGAAGCAAAAAGACTTAATTATTTCCCATTTCCATTTTTGTGATTACAAATCTGATGCAGGAAAACTTCATTATAACTAGAAAGGTGCGAGTAACCAAAGGAAACATGATTACAAGGCAGTTTTTAATGCACCACAGTCAGCCCTCTAGGAGTGGGGCTAATTAGGATAAAGGTGCTCTAAATTCTTAAATATTTGTCAGGAAATTCACTGTTATCATTTTCAAGTACAATGAAACAATCAGATCGGTCCCTGCTTTAATGAATGGTTGCCTGTGTTATTGGTGCACCAATTGTTTGAATGTAAATAACACATAAATGCTTCAGAAGAGTTTTTTCTCTTACCCTTCTTGAGCATTCCCAGCGGTTTAACCTTTTTTTTCTTTTTTGGTGAGGCAATTAGGGTTAAGTGACTTGCCCAAGGTCACACAGCTAGTGAATATCATGTGTCTGAGGCCGGATTTGAACTCAGGTCCTCCTGACTCCAGGGCCAGTGCTCTATTCACTACACCATCTAGCTGCCCCCAGTTTAACCTTATTCATGGGATTTGTTTGCTCAGAATCACTGCACCTCAGCCACAACTACCTTTGATAAGAGAAAGATAAAATTTCATTTGGTCCTTATGTGAATTATCACAAATTCCAAATCACTTTGGCCCTAAGTTTTGACTTACTACTGCATAATTACTCACCTACCTAAGTCCCAGACTCAGGAGTGGGTATAGAATATACCCAGAGGTTCATGTGTTTGTAGGACCCTAGGTTCATGGATTTGGAGCTAGAAGAGGTAATCTAGTCCAACCCCCATATAGCTATCATTAAACAAATAATCTCTTAATTTAATATACTGCTGAATCAGCCTGTCCATTTTTGCTTAATGATATATTTAGTAATCAATACTTCATATGAGTTGTTCAAAATTTCAATTATATCTCTTATCTCATTGGTTCATGCACTCTGTCCAACAGGGTAAAGGGTGACCTGTCTATACCTCCTCATCCTGTGTGATTTTTGTCCATGTCCATGTCCTTCCACAAATCTGCCATGGAGAATTACCCATTGCCAATGTCCCTGCCTTGTAAGTGCTTAATGGATGTTTCCTTAACTGAATTGAATCTTGTGGGTGCCATTACACTGCATGAGCTGTCCATTTATGACCCTCACTCTGGCTAGATACATGACCCCAGGATCTTCCTCCGATTATCTGTCTTCTGAATGATAACTTTTACAAAACTTCTTGCATTCAAGTCATTGTGAATCCTCTTCTGTAATCTACTTACCTCCATACTTTTCCATTGCCCATTGGGTCACCCACAATTTTGATTTTTTGGAGACTGATATTGCATCATTCACAGTCTTACAGCATCTCCAAAATAATATTGGAGTTAAAATGAGGATATCTGCTAAGAGTGAGTTGGCAAGCATCTAAAATGTGGTACTGTTTTTTTAGATGCAATGTGTCACATTCTCTTCCTCTTGTTCCATTTCAGACAAAGCTGATTGTCCATCTTCTTTGCCTGTCTAGAATATATGTCCTGATAAACTAGATCACTTAGCAGTTAACAAGCATTGAACCATAATTATGGAGGGAATGTATTGCTTTGAGAATCTTTCAAAAGGTGGCCATTTCAACTAATCTATTATTATTAACATTTTTACTGTTGTTGTTCAGTTGTTCAGTCATGTTCAACTCTTTGTGACCCCATGGACCATAGCATGCCAGAGGCTTGTATCCTCCACTATCTCCTGAAGTCTGTCCAAGTTCGTATTCATTGCTTCCATGACACTATCTATCCATTTCATCCTCTGCCATCCCTTTTTCCTTTTGTTTTCAATCTTTCCCAACATCAGGGTCTCTTCCAATGAGTCCTGTTTTCCCATTATGTGGCCAAAGCATTTAAGCTTTAGCCTTAGTATTTGAATTTCCAGTGAATAGTCCAAATTAATTTCTTTAAGTATTGACTGATTTCAACTCCTTGCTGTCCAAGGGACTCTCAAAAGTCTTCTCCAGTCCCACAATTCTAAAGTGTTGATTCTCTGAGAGGCTCAGCTTTCCTTATAGTCCCAATGTCATAGGCATACACTGCTCCTGGAAAAACCGTAGCTTTGACTATACAGACCTTTGTCAGCAAGGTGATGTTTCCGCTTTTTAGTATGCTGCCCATATTTTCTATAGGTTTCCTTTCAAGACAATTTCATGGCTTCAGTGGCCGTCTGCAGTGATCTTTGAGCCCAACAACATAAAATCCAACACTGCTTCCATTTCTTCTCCCTCTATTTGCCAGAAAGTTATGGGACCAGCTGTCAAGATCTTAGTGGTTTTTTTTTAATGTTCAACTTTAAGCCAGCTTTTACGCTCTCTTCTTTCACTCTCATCAAGAAGCTTCTTAATTCTTCTTCACTTTCTGCCATCAGAGTGGTACTGTGTGCATGGCTGAGATTGTTGGTAATTTTCCTGGCAACCTTAATTCCAGCTTTTGATTCATCCAGCCTGGTATTTTGCATGAGGCACTCTGCATATGAATTAAATAAATAAGGTAACAATATACAACCTTGTTGTACTCCGTTTTACCAATCTTAAACCAATCAGTTGTTCCGTGTTCACTTCTAACTGTTGGTATTTGGCCCACATACAGGTTCCTCAGGAGACAAGTAAAATGATCTGGTACTCCCATTTCTTTGAGGACTTGCCACCTTTTGTTGTGATCCATACAATCAAAGGCTTTAATGTAGTTGATGAAACAGAAGTAGATGTTTGTTTGTTTTTTCTGAAACTCCCTTGCTTTCTCCATAATCCAAAGAATGTTAGCAATTTGGTCTCTAGTTCCTCTGCCTCTTTGAAAACCAGCCTGCTTTTCTGGTAATTCTCAATGCACACATTGCTGAAGCTTAGCTTGCAGAATCTTAAGCATAACCTTGCTGGTGTGTGAAATGAGGGCAATTGTTCAGTAATTTGAACATTTGTTGGCATTACTCTTCTTTGGGATTGGGATGTAAACTGATCTTTTCCAATCCAGTGGCCACTACTGAGTTTTCCAAATTTGCTGGCATATTGAGTGCAGTACTTTAACAACATAATCTTTTAGAATTTTAAATAGTTCGGCTGAAATTCCATCACCTCCACTAGCCTTATTTTTAGCAATGTTTCTTAAGGCCCACTTGACTTCATTCTCCAGGATGTCTGGCTCTAGATCAATAACCATACTGTCTTGGTTATCGGTGATATTAAGATCTTTTTTGTAATAGTTCTTTCGTATATTCTTACCACCTCTTCTTAATCTCTTCTAATTTTGTTAAGTCTCTACCATTTTTGTTTTTTAACATGCCCGTTTTTGCACAAAACTTTCCCCTGACACATTTCTAAGTTTCTTGAAGAGATCTCGTCTTTGCCATTCTATTGTTTTCTTCTATTTCTTTGCATTGCTCATAAAAACAACAACAGCCTTCTTATCTCTCCTTAGTATCCTCTGAAATTCTGCAGTTAGTTGGGTATATCTTCCCCGTTTGCCTTTGCCTTTCACATTCTTTCTTTCCTCAGTTATTTGTAAAACCTCACCGCACAGCCATTTTGCTTTCATACTCTTCTTATTCTTTGGGAGGTTTTTGGTTGGTCCCTCCTGTGCAATATTGTGAACTTCTATCCATAGTTCTTCATGCACTTTATCTACCAGATCTAATCTCCTAAATCTATTCACCCCCTCTACTTCATATTCATAAGGGAAGTTATTTAGATCGTAGTATACAGTCTGATGGTTTTCCCTGCTTTCTTTAACTTAAGTCTGAATTTTGCAATAAGAAGCTCATGATCTGAGCCATAGTCAACTCCAGGTATTATTTTAACTGACTGTATAGAGCTTAGCCACATTTGACAGCAAAGAATATAATCAATCTGATTTCTATATTGACTACCTGGTGATGTCCATGTGTAGAGTTGCTTTTTGGGGTTGTTTAATAAGAATGTTTGCTATGGCCAGCGAGTTAATCTGACAAAACTCTTTTAGTCTCTGCCCTGCTTCATTTGGTATCCCAAGACCAAACTTGCCTGTTAATTCCAATTATCTTTTGATTTTCTACCTTAGCATTCCAATCCCCTATGATGAATATGATGTGTTCTTTCGGTATTACTTCTAGAAGACGTTGTAGGTCTTCATGGAATTGAGCAACTTTGGCCTCTTTACCATCAGTGGTTGGAGCATAGACTTGTATTACTGTGATGTTAAATGGCTTGTCTTGATTTGAATAGATATCATTCTGTCATTTTTGAGATTATGCCCAATATTGCTTTTTTCACCCTTTTATTGGCTATAAGGGATACTCCATTTCTTCTAAGGGATTCTTGCCCATGGTAGTGTATATAATGAGTACCTGAATTAAATTCTCCCACTTTCAAACATTTAAGTGCACTGACTCCCAAGATGTTGGTGTTTAATCTTTTCATCTCCTGTTGGACCACATCCAGTTTACCTTGGTTTATAGATCTTACATTCCAGGTTCCTATGCAATATTGATCTTTACAGCACTGGACTTCGCTTTCATTACCAGACACATCAACAGCTGAGTTTACTTTTGACTTTAGCCCAGCTGCCTCATTAGTACTGGAACTATTCTTTGCTCTTCCCTGGTAGCATGTTGGAAACCTTCCAACCTCAGGGGCTCATCTTCTGGTGTCCTTCTCTTTTGTCATTTTAATACCATCCATAGGATTTTCTTGGCAAAGATACTGGAGGGATTTGCCTTTTCTTTCTACGGCGGATTGCCTTTTGTCAGAACCCTCCACTATGACTTTTCTATCTTGGGTAACCCTGCATGACTTAGGTCCTAGTTTCAAGTTCTTCCTCCACAACCAGGCTATGCAAGTCCTTCCTCCACAACAAGGCAGTGATTCAGGAGGGGAATATTTTTTTACTAGTTATCTAAAATATAGAATTGTATCATTTCAAAGATGATGGATTGCTACGTATTATATTTGTTTTATTCAGTGTTTTAGTTCCTATAAAAAAGGTCCTGTTTGTTATAGTCCAGTGATTTTTATCACTATGAGCAACTCAACAAAAAATTGTTAGTGATATCTCCTGAAGGTAGATTTTTAAGGTAATATCTTAAGGTTGTTTCTTTGATTATTTAAGGATTCTGAACATTATTTCATGTGACTATTAACAACTTATATTTTATTTGAAAAATTGACTACTCATGTCTTTTGATGATTCATCAGAAACTCAAAGTCAGAAAGGAGCTCAGTGGTCATCTAATCTGATTGATTCCCCCCAAATAATTTCCTCTTCAATACACCCTATAGGTGGTCATACTACGTCTGCTTGAAGACCTCAGGTGAAAAAGAATCCACTGTCTCCTGAAGCAGCCCATTTCCCTTTGGGACCACACACATTTTAAGAAGCTTTTTTCCTTATACCTACTCTAAATTTACCTATTTTTGACTTCTGCATTTTATTCCTTGTTTTGCCTTCTGAGGCCAAGAAGAACTAATCAAATATCTCTCATACATATCAGCCATTTAGATACTTGAAGATTGTTATTGTGTCCCCCATAAGTCTTCTCTTCTCTTAAGGAAATATCCCCAGTTCCTTCCATTGGTCCTCATATGACATGGATGGGATGCTCTCACCTTTGTGTTTGCTTTCCTTGGGACACTCTCCAGCTTATCCATGTTCTTCATAAACTAGAGTGTCCAGAGGTGGTCTAGCCAGGGCAGAGCACAGTGTGACTATCATGTCCTTATTCCTAGAAGTTCTCTCCTTCTTCTAATGTAGCCCAAGATCATATTAGTTTTTCCACATCACACTGCTGACTCAGTTAAGTTGTGGTCCTCTAACACAGGTAGATTTTTTTTTTCAGAAAACACTGCTGACTGACCATGCCTCTCCAAACTTATAAATCATACTTAGAATTAAGAATTAGAATGTGAACTCCTTGATGGTCATGATTTTGCACCTTTGTTTGCATCTCAGGCGCTTAGCTGAGAGCCTGGCACATAGTACATCCTTAATATATGCCTGTTAATACCTTATTAATCAACAAACACTTATTAAGTGCTTTCTATGTGCCAATCACTGTGCTAGATATTGGAGTACAAAGTAAAAAGTGAAAGTCCTTGAAGCTGATTTCTTGAACTCAAGTATAAGACATTCATATTTGTTTCTGTTAAAATTGATCTTGGTAGATTCAGCCCAAAGATCTAGCCTGCCAAGACCTTTCTAGATCCTCTGTCATCAGTGTGTTGACCATCCCTTCCAGCTTTGTGTCATTTGTAAACTGGATAAAGATGCTGTCTCTCTCTAAATCACTGGTTAAAAAAAAGTATCACACTGGGAAATACACACACATATATCAATTCCTTATAAAGTCTTAGTGTCTGAATTTCTCCCATCTTTCCCTCCATTGTAGCTTTCCTCGCTTGAGAAAAATGTCATGGAGAGCAGGAATTATTTAAAGGCAGAATTTGCCCCCATAGAAATTACTAGCAGCTCCAAGGAACAGGTCAGCAAGTCACAACTTGGCTATACTTCCCCATTCCCCTCCAACCTAAGAAAGAAAAAATTTCATATTGATTAAGGCTGCTTCCTTCCTCCTCCATGCCCCATGATGCTCACAGGCATTCCTTCTCCTTTCCTCCCTCTGCCCCAAATATCATTCAATCCTCTGTCCTTATTTACTCTGATTATAATACCATCAGTATCCACTGGCAAAGTCCTACACATGTCCAACCTGAGCTATGGAGAGCACATCCCTGAGGCCTTCTGGTCACAGTCTTGCCACTTTTCTATTTTTGCTAATAACAGTGAAGCTAGTAGATGCCCAACTACTGTGAAAGCACCCCCACCTCAGTTTTGTTCATGAACTTCAGCAAGCTCTAACCCTTTTGCAACCATAACAATCAGACCTGTAGTTGTTGTTTAGCACAAATATTTTTGCAATCTATTTCTTTTTATTTTGCAGATGTTACTTTTGGTTTTGCAATTTTTTTTCTTTGAAGAACACGGCCCATTAAATTTGTCTCCAATAATCTGCTCCAGTTGTGCTATGGCTACAAATCTCTTCCTTTCCTCTTTCCCCTAGCTCAGAACTTCAGCAGTTCTGAGATTTCCATCAATGTGGGAACTCCCTGTAAAATGACAGATTATGACCCTTCCGTACCTTTTCATCCTAGGAAACTCTTGCTCACATCCTTAGCCCCAGCCCTGCCAAAAAAAAAATAAAAAGAAAAGAAGAAAAAAACTTACACAGCGGTGCCTTCCTAATCATCCCTTGGAGGATATGGGCTAGTCATCTGTTATCCCATCTGTACCCTCAATATATGACCAGTCCACCTTTTCCCAGTCAAATATCTCTCTACTGACATGCTCCGATTCTACTTCAGTGACGTATTACAATCGACTTAGGGTCACTATCACCCTTTAGGAGCAGAGAACCATAGATCTAAATAAGAGACGGCCCTCAGAGGTCATCTAGTCCAATGCCCTCATTTTGCAGATGGAGAAACTAAACTTCAGAAAGGTCAAGCGACTTGCCTAGTGTCACACAAGTAATGAGTATTTGAGTCAAGATTCAAACCCAGTCTTGTTCAACTTCAATTGTCTGGACAATGTGGCTTTTCATGACCCATAGCCGGAGAACATCAATGGAAGAATATCAGTGTTAGATGCACCTTTGTTTCTGACTCTTTTGTTTTGATTTTGCCTCTCTTTGTATCCCTAATGCTTATCACAGTGCCTACCACATAATACACACTTAACAAATGCTTAGTATTGGGGCAGCTAGGTGGCACAGTGGATAGAGCACCAGCCCTGAAGTCAGAAGGACCTGAATTCAAATCTGGCCTCAGACCAAACACTTGACACTTACTAGCTGTGTGACCCTGGGCAAGTCACTTAACCCCATTTTGCCCCCCCCAAATAAATGTTTATTATTAACTTACTGAGAAGAAGCCTGGGGGCCTTAAAAGCACTGCTCAATTCCCCAAAACAGTCTTACAGGCTTCCCTCTCCTCCTAGCCAATCCTAAACTCAGCTCATTATCCACTTGGGGTATATGCCCAAGACGTGGAATGATAGTCAGCTGTAAGAATAAGACGGTTACATCCACATACCTGCAGATACCAATCTGAATATGGAAAAAAAAACAACACTATATTTTTCATCCACTTAGTTTTTCTGGTGTGGATAGTTAGGTTGAACCCTTTTAAGTGGTTATGGATTTCATTTAGGCATCTCATCAGTATTCCAAAGCTTGGTAAAGTAAGCACAGTCTCCTCTCTACTGTAAAGTCTCCTCTGTTCTCCACAACTTAGACTAAAAGCAAAATAAAATGGTACAGGAACTCTCAAGTGAGGAAGCTACCTCTACCAACACAGATCAGTACCTTCTCTGAAACTTAAAGCTGTTGAAAGCTGCCTAGAGCACTAAGAAGGATTGAAAGCCAAGTCTTCCTGGATTTGAGACTGTATCTTAGTCTGCTACTTACTAATTTTGCCGCTTAGTAGCTGTGTGACCAAGGGAAACTCACTGAAGTACTCTGAATCTCAGTTTCCTCATTTTTTGCCTGACAAACAAAATGCTATTCCTTTTTCTTCGGGCATTTTTGAGGTTTCTTTTTCTTGGGGGATGTTTAGATAACTGATGGCGGGGAAGGGGCTTATGGACAAACTGAGGTCCAATTTAGATAACTAGTCCAGTGAGAGGATGTAGAGCAAGGTATGACTCTGAATCTATTTTTCTCTATGTCAATGTTCAATTTTCTCAACAGTTCTTATGGAATAAGGAGCCCCTCCCCCAGGGATTTCAAGTGTCTCCTTTAACTTTAAGGAATGTTTTCCCAACATCAATCCTAAATTTGACTTGTGTCTAAATCCAAGATTTTCAAGTTAAACTGTGTATATACACAAGGACTCCTGGAATTCCCCAGAATACTGGGTCCAACTGCACAGCCTGTCCCCTCTGCCTGGAATGAACTCCCTCCTCCCCTCTGACACATCCTTGCTATGTGACAAAAGACAAATCACTGACCTGCTCTCTGGCCTACTGTCGCTCTATTTGCCTAAGTGAGATGTTGTATTTACTAACTGCTTCACAGCATTGTCCAAAGATCATGTAAGATGATGTATGTGTTGGCTAATATGGAAATGTTTTGCATGACTTCATGTGTATAATTGATATCATATTGTTTACCTTCACAATGAATGGGAGGAGGGGCTGGAGGAGGGAGAGAATTTGGAACTCAAATGTTAAAAAATGAATTTTAAAAAAAGAAATAAATTAGATAAAAATTTTAAAAAGATGATGTACATATTATGTTGGGGATCCCTTTCATGTTTAAGTTGGGCTAGATGTCCATTGAGGTCCCTCTCAAATCCTGTGATTCTGTGAATTTATGATGGATACCAAGTGCTTTGCAAACCTAAAGGACAACACAGGGAATAGTCTTCACGTCATCTCTCCTCTGAGGTTTGAAATAATGCTGCCTTTTCAAAGGGCACTGGATGGTCACAGAGATGACCTGCTGATGAGAAAGACAATAATAACAGTGACATCAGAGCTGGGCCTCCAAGGATGGGTCAGATTTCTGTCTCAGGAAGGATAACTCGTGAGTTTCTGTTTGATAAAGTGACACCAAATCCCTCTGTTTAGAAAAGGTAAATGTCATGAAGTGAGCTAAAGAGAGGAGAAAGTGGACTGAAATCAGCTCCTGGATGGTTTAATCCAAATAACCACCAAGCTTAACCTCTCCAAACCATTGACAGAAGTTGGGGAAATGTTCTTAGTCTGTAAGTTAAGCACGTAAGAGGCATTGTAAGAGGAGTGAAGAGGGCAGTAATGGGCTTGGAGCTGGGAAGACCTGGGTTCACATCCTGCTTTCACTGTGTCTTAGCCATGTAACCTGGTGATCCACTTCAGGACAGCGGAGAGTGCCCACTGGGAATTCCCTGCACTGATGAAATCAGAGGTCCTCCACCTATTCTAGTAGGTGAACATTAATTATGCTAATTCTTACAAACTATTCATAATATTAGGTGGGAACTGAGAGAATCTGCTTGAGCAACTTCATGACTTCAAATGACTTCAACCTACATTGACATTGCCATCTTGCTTGTGATTTCCTGCATTGCTTCTGGTGTGTTTAACCTTTCTCCCAGAGGCAAAAAGTCAGGACTAGGCATTGCAGTACAATGGAAAGAACTGGATCTGGAGTCCTAACTGTCATTTAGTGTTTGTGTGAGCTTGGGTACATGACTTCACTCCTTGGGTCTCAGTTTGTTCATCTGTAAAATGAGCTTATTGGTCTAGGTGACTACTAAGTAAGGGCCATCCCAGCTCTAAATTTATGATCCTATAATGGCTCTGAAGACAATTTGTCACCAAGTGTAAAGGTGGAAGGCTTAATAATTCTGACTCTTAGGTCTAGACAAGGTTTGGTGTGGCCTAGCCTCCACATACCATGAAGAAGCCATAGCAGCCTTAGGCTTCATTTTGATCACATCCCAGAGTTTCCGTCAAGTTAAATGTGCACAGCTGGACAGAAGGAAGGCAGAAGGGATAAAAGTGAAGAAGAAAGGAATAAAGTTCAAATTTAATTAGAAGAATGCTCCTTAAACCCAAATATAAGAGAACTTTCTTGTGGTTCCATGTACAAGATGCCATGCTTTCTAAGAAATATTCTCTTAAAATCTCAGATCTCAATAGCATGTTGTATCATATGACTGTTTGGAAGTTACTTATTACATAATTTAAAAGGGCCAATATGAAGAGCTGAGAGTGGTCCAGTTTGACTGGGGGGAGTAATTCGAGGTATGGGAGAAAGGCATCAGGTTGCAAAAGACCTTGTATGCCAGAGAGGGCAGTTTCCTCTACACTGAGGCAGCCAGGTGGTCCCATGAAGAGAGTGCTGGACCTGGAGTGAGGAAGACTGAGTTCAAAGCTGACCTCAACTACTTACTGGCTGTGTGACTCTGGGCACATCATTAAACCTATGTTTGCCTCTATCTCAAACTCAATATATTCCAGTCCAAGTCTTTGGGGAAATCTTTCCTAAAATTCCTCAAATCTTTGGGGGGGGGGGAAACAACTTTCCTGTTTCAAATACTTAACATCATCATTCTTCCAGTTCACATAACTCACAACCTTGAAGTCATCTTAGATGTCCACATTCTTGGTTAGTCTCATATCTCATGAGTAGCTATGTCCCACTTCTATCTCCCCAAATCTCCTGCATCCGTCCTTACTTTCAACTCATCACCCTGGTGTAGGCCCTCATGTCCCTACAACAAGATTATGCTACTAGCTGATCTTCCCTGCTCTGACAGCTTCTCCATACCTCTGTTACCCAGACCCTAGCTTCTAAACATTTAGCTCCACCCCACTATCTCCTGCCCTGAAGCTCTCCTCCCTAGCCCGTCATTCAAGGCCATTTACAATTTCTCTCACCTACCCTCTCTACCTTCAGTCCGTACCTGCTCCTCCAACTGAACCTTGTACCTGCTTTGTGTTAAGTTTTGTATACAGTCATTCTTTTGTATACAGTCCTTCCTTTTCCATGAGTGGAATTCTCCCTTTGAAGGAGAATTCTTCTAAATTAAAAGCCCAATTACCATTTATTTCAATGGGATAAATTTTTACGCATTTCCTGAGCCCTCACATTAACACCCATTGACACTCTATGTTTACATAACTGGATCTTTAATGCAAAAAACAACCATAAACAACAATAAAGACAAAAGAACAGAGAAAGACTTGTATGATAGATATCACACTCACTGAATGAGTTGGCACCTTGAAGAAAGGTGAGAAGTGGCGGATGTGGGAGACTGCAAGAAGGGAAGGGAGATACACTTTAAGCTTTCTTCATTTTAGAGAGCAAGGCATTGAATTATCACTATTACGAATTAGAAAATCATGAACACTCAGAGAATTCCATAGGAACCTGTACCAAACACACAACTGCATAGATGAAAGCAGAAAGGGTCTTTGGGAGTCTCTTGAAATCCAATCTAAGGGTCTTACAAAAGGCCAAGAAAAGCCTCAAAAGTTGAAGTCAAGACATTATCGAAAACTCTTTTACAGTTGAATTCTCATAACTTGATGGGCATCTCAGGTCATATTGCATCCCTTTACGTATACATGTTGTCTGCCCCACGAGAACGGGCAAGGGCTGTTTCAGTTCTGGCTTTAGAGCTCCAGGGATCAGTTCAATTCTAAGCACACAGTAAAGGCTTAAGAAATGCTTGGTGATTGATTGATTGAATGATTGATTCCTCAGAAAACTGCCCAGTCACTGACCCTGCCCTTCCCTCCAGTGGGCCAGAAGTCATCTTTCTCCTTGACTGTCTCTTGGTGGCACTTCCACCATGCAAGAATGAAAGCATATTTTTTATTACAGTCATCGTATCTCAGGCTGATATATGCCTTACTGGATTGGGAGCTCCTTCAGGGCAGGCTCTATCCCTGCCTTATTCATCGCTGTATCCTCAATATCTTGCACCTTATAGGTTCATGATGCATAGATCATCAGTTTGCTGTTAATAGAGACAAAGGAGAGAAGGAAGGAAGGAGTCCTACAAAATCATGAGATTTTTCATTTTCTTTTTGTTGTTCAGTTGTGTGTGACTCTTTATGACCCCTTTGGGGGTTTGGCAATGTTTCTGGAGTCCTTTGTCATTTGCTTCTCTGGTCCATTTTCTTAGGGGCTCATATGGATCGGTTCCAATATTTGTCTTATTTTTCAGGCATAAGTAAATTAGAGGAAAAAATGTTTGTAAGGTGCAATTTAGCAAATGTGATTTTTAATAGAATAACATGCAAGTAAAAACATCCAATGTTTCCTAGCACTGTAGCACAATTTAGATATGAGGTTTTAATGGAAGTAATTACAGCCTGGTTTGCAATCCACGAAGGGAAAATCAACTCATCTTTGCTATCCTGGCAAGAATTGCAAAGAAGGTCTAGTTAAGGAATGGGCAGAATTGTTATGATAAGCAAAGCTATATTCATTTTACAACCAAATGTAAATGCTGATGCCTTCTAAGAAACTGCAGAATTGTCTTTGTTCCATGAGTAAATCTTTCCTTTGAGCTTTGAGAGGTCATGGTATTGACATATTTCATCTACTGTCTCTCACCTTTGGCTTTTAGTCATGCCATGATGTTTGTCTCTCCACTGAGTCTTCCGGAGTCCAGAGAAACAGAGAGCAGTCATAGAATGAAGAAGATGAAAGTGTTAGCAATCCCTTTAATTGGTTCTGCAGTCAATTAGCAGGTTTGGGTTTAAATGCATACCATGTTCTCAGCACCGTCCTAGGTGCTGGGGAACAAATCCCAAAGGGAAATAGCCCCTGTCCTCAAAGAGCTTATAGTCAATCAGATTATAGTCAATACATACATAAGATACAAAATACACACAGCTACAAAATAAATACATACAGGATGCATATGATACAAAATATACAGAATAATATAAAATATTTTTTTAGAAAGAAAGACAATAGCAGATGAGGGAAAGAGGAGGGAACCAAGAAAGCCTTCCTGTAGGAGGTAGTCACTGAATTGACCTCTGAAAGGAGATAGGGCTTCTAGGGTAGCATATTAGACAGAGTGCTGGGTCTAGAGTCAGGAAGACACATCTTCTTGAGTTCAAATCCTGCATCAGACACTTGCTAACTGTGTGACTCTGGGCTGTTTGTCTCAGTTTCCTCATTTGTAAAATGAGCTGGAGAAGGAAATGGCAAACCACTCTAATATCTCTGCCAAGAAAACCCCAAATGAGGCCATGAAGAGATGGATGTGACTAAAACAACTAAACAATAAGGACTTCTAAAAGATGGGAGTCAGGAGGGAGAACATTCCGGGAATGACAGACAGACTCTATGAATACAGGAGCTGGGAGATGGAATGTCATGTGTGGGAATAGTAAGAGGACCAGTTTGACTGAGTTGTAGAGGACAGGGAAGGGAGTCATGTACCCATGAGCCTAGAAAGATAAAGCTGGAGGCAGACTGAGAAAGGACCTAAAAACCAAAAGGAAGAATCTGTATTTTATCCTACAGGTAATAGGGAGCCACTGGAGTTTTTTGAGAAGGGAAGTGACGTGGTCAGACCTCTGCCTTAGGAATGTCAATTTGGCATCTGTGTGGAGAATGGGTTGGAAAGGCTGGAGCCACAGAAGGCAATTGGAGTCTATTGCAAGGCTATTGTCCAGTCAAGAAACAATGAGGGACTGAATTATGTGGTGATGGTGTGAGGGGAGAGAAGGGCATGGAGTTTGAGAGATTTGGGGGTGATGGAATCAACATGTTTTACATCTGATTGGATATGGGGAGGGTAAGGGGCAGGGAAGAGCTGAGCATGAGTCTAAGGTGGTGCACTGGGGTGACTGGAAAGATAAGAGCACCCTTGACAGAAGTAGGGAAGCTAGAAGGAAAAGGCGGATGTATTAGAGAAGATAACGAATTCTAGGTGCTCCCTCTCATCACCTTCTACCTGGACTATTACACTGGGCTTCCATAGTCCTCCCTGCCTCCAGTCTCTCTCCATTCTAATCCTTCCACCACTCAGCTGACAAATTGATCCCCTAAAACAGAGATCTGACTATGTCACCCCCCCCAATACCAAAAACTCCCCTCGGTAGATCATAGGCTTTTGAGGTCAGAGACTATTTTATTTCTGTCTTTGCATCTTTGTCATTATGCATAATGCCTACCACCATGTTTGCTTGGTATATAGTAGGTGCTTAATAAATACTTGTTGAACTGAATTAAATTAAACCTATGCTTGTATTTGGTTTTATAGCTTATGTTTTCTCTTTCTTCAAAATATATGTATCCACAAAAATTTCCTGTCTCAAGGTACAAATTCCTTGTAACCTGGTGGCAAAGCTGCACATGTGGTTCTTTGTGTCCTAGTATGGTTGAAAACCTCAGCATTGACCCCAGAGGCTTTTAGACAGTGACTGATATGGAATGGGCAATATTTATTCATTTTCTTTTCCCAAACTGAATGTATACATATCCAATTCAAAGCAATGCCTTTCACCACTCAATATCAGCTACCCAAAAGGTCACCACAGTGTATAGTGACCAAACTTATTTATCAAGGCAAAGCAGCAAACGGAACTTAGAGAACTTACACAGATTAGAATATGCCAAAGGACACACAAACATTGACTAAGGCCTTCAGTTGGGAGATGAGACCACAGCTCAAATCAGGAAACAAAGTTTTCCTATCTAGAGGAAGGCCATTTGAACAGTCACTAGAGTTTCAAACAAGCCCAGGGACATGATGGGTCCAGTTTTTCATGCGCATCTTACTATGTAGTCATGGTATTCTCCTTTGCCTCCTTGATGTGTCTCTCCCCAAGCATCTCTAGAACCAACAAGGGCAATCCCTTATATAGGCAAGCGGTATTAAGCTCAGCATTCTTTCCCAACCCACTCTCATATCACATTGACCTCAGTGTGTACTGGGCTCTCTCTCCTCTACCCTGCTTTCATGGGAGCTGTAATCCATTAAATCAGTCCAATGTAATGAAGCCCTTCAAACCCTCATTAAACAGCTATTCTGCACTAGACCCTGTACTAGACATTGGAGATACGAAGACAAAATATGAAACAGTCTGTTAATTAACATTTATTAAGTACCTACTATGTGCTAGACACTGGAGATATGGAGACAAAGAATGAAACAGTCAATTAACGTTTTTAAAGCACCTACTCAGTGCCAGACCCTGTGCTAGACACTGGGCATACGAAAAGAGGCAAAAAACAGTACCTGCCCTTAAGAGCTAATAGTCAGCTGTGTGTAGAGTGCCTTCTGCGCCCCTTCCATTGAATCTGACCTGTCTTAACTGGGTGCTAGGCATACACGTGAAGACCAGCTGCTGGCATGGGAGATGTGCTGCTTTGGGGGCCTGTGCCTCTTTGGCCCAAGGACTGCTCTGAGCCTGGGTTCAATGTGGGCTGCCCCATTTCCAGGCATCCAGGAAGCTTGTGACATTGCTGCTGCTGCTTCTGACTTCTACTGAACATTGTTAAAAGTTGTATTTTGTTTTAGCCAAATTCACCCATCTCCCCTGAGAAAATGATGGGGAAAAGGGGCATCCACTAACAAAGGACCAAACAGTCCGGGTGAGTGTGTTATCCCAGGTGGCTGAGGGGTTAGCCGAGCTGGAAGGCAGGGGGAGGGGAGGGAGGCCTGGGCAAGGGCCAGCTCTGGTCCAAGGACGAAACCTTTGATAACATACCTGGCAGCTTGAGGGAGGCTGGGAAAGCTCTCCTGTTCCCTCCCCAGTGCTTATGGAATGTAACAAAATTCTGGGAATTATTTCAGACTGGCTTGAAGAAAGAATGAGAAAAAGATATCTAAAAAGAATTAAAACTCCTGCGAATAGAACCGGCATGGATTGTGGGAGACATTGCAGGGTTTGGACTCAGGAAGACTTGGGTTCTAATTCTTAACAGCTAGCCCACTCTTCCTGACTCCTCTGAGCCTCAGTTTCCTCATCGGAAAATGAGAATAGCCCCTCCTTCTCAGGGTTGCTTCACGGATAAAATGAGATAATATTTGGAAAGTGCTAGTTATTTTTGTTGAGGTTGTTACATCACTGAGGCATCACAATACAGTGGAAAGAACCTGGGAACGGGAGTCAGAGGACATGGGTTCTGAAACTTACTATATTTATGACCTTGGCCAACTCACTTGATCTCCCTGGCCTCAGTTTCCTCATCTGTAAAATGAGAGAGTCAGACTCAGTGGCTTCTAAGATCCTCTAGAATCAGGATCCTATCCAGGCAAAGTGCATTGCAAACCTTACAGCATTACATACAAATGTAGCTTTTGGTAATAAGTAGAGGAAAAAGGAAGTATACTTTACCAGCCCATCATGGTACTGAGAAAGGGTGTGGGAGCTATTGTTATGTGATTGCTGTTCTTATCGAGAATGGACCTGAAACCCAAACAGAAAGAACTTTACTCTAGTGGCTAAGGGAAATAAAGAAGGGAAATAGTCCATCTCAGGAAGGAGCAGAACCTAGGAAGAGTGTCACCTTAGTGGTACAATGGAATCCTGGGAAGAGGTAATTGAGTTCGCTGGACATGGGTCATCAGCTGAGACATGAGAGGCAGTGTGTGCACAGGACATTGAACTCAGGATGTAGAATAGATCCCCTTTAATGCCCTCCCAATGAAGTTGAGTTCTGGGGCCACCAAAGCACCCCCTGGGATCTGGCAAATGGCAGACTGGGAAGAGGAGTTGCCATGGTGTTGAGCTGAGTTTTAAACATTATGAGTTTGATGGAAATGAATATTTTCATCCCGCCTTCCTATTAGATTTGTCCCCTACTATCACTAAAGCATTGGTTGAAAGCTATAGGGGGCCTTTCAGGCCATTGATTCCAGCCTCTTCATTTTATAGATCAGGAAACTGAGGCCCAGGTAGGTTAAGTGACCTTCCCAAAATCACATGTAGGAAAGATTTGAATCCAGACTTCTCACTCTAGGACACCTGTTCTTTCCATTTGTTGTATTGTATTTTATAGAAGTACATCCATAGAAATGCCCTGGAGATGACTGGGTACCACAGTCAAAGAGTCTAATATTCCAGTAGTTTTGTGATCTGATTAATATCAGTATTCCTTCTAGTGATGCAGATTACAGCCCATCTCATTCTTTTTGTCCACATCTACCTATAAATCCAGGCAGCTAGGTGATACAATGAGTAGAGTGATGGACCTGAATTCAAATCCAGCCTCAGACACTTACTAGCTGTGTGACCCTGGGCAAGTCTCTTAACCCTGTTTGCTTCAGTTTCCTCATCTGTAAAAATGAGCTGGAAAAGGAAATGGAAAACCACTCCCATATCTTTTCAAAGAAATACCCAAATGGGGTCACAAAGAGGTGGACACAATTGAACAACATAAATCCCATAAATTGACCATCCAAGGTCCACCCAACATTCTGGAGATTTCTTCTGCAGTTATGAAGGTAGCATGGGCTACCCACCACTCATCCCTCATTCCCATCAAGCACCTAGCCCATTCTCTTTTTCTTCTCTGCATTTCTTTGTTGACATTCTTTGCATCACTTCTCCATCATCATTCTTTCTTTGTAATGTGCTGCAGTTGCTTGTGCCCACATCAACCTTTCCATTGTAGCCTGCTGGGTGATTCTAAGCTTCAATTCCAAAGAGATGGCCGTGTTCCATGGCTCTTGCCCATAAATACTATGAGTTAATGAAACATACAATCCTCCTTCCCCACTCACAAGACTCAGATTTATACCCTGATGAAGTTAAGATTCTCTCAATATCCCAACAATTTCCCATCTTTCATCCTCATGAAATGGCGCTCATTAAATTTCCCTGGGTGATGTGTTAGAAGGTGATGAGACACAGTACATGTCCTCTAAGGAGCTTAAAATGATCATATAAACCCGAAAGAGTTAGTAAATAGTACAAAGCCACAGAGGAGCAATTCCAGCCAAATGCCTTCGGAGTTAACAGAGAAGGAAGATGTCAAATTGCATTTTCTTCTTGGTGTGAGTGGTTAACCACAGCTGCGTTACAGCAATCAACAGAAGCAGAGATGCCCAGTTAAGGCCCCTTGAATAGTTAAGCCATGAGGCTGTCAACAATGTAAAGTCATTTCTAAGGTTGAAAATCAGCCCTGCATGTACCAGTCCAAGAGACAAGCTAAAGAAAATCTTCATTCAGTCATGGTTCCTGCTTTACTGATTAGATAACAAGGAATTCTGACTTGGTTTTGACAGCAGAGTGAAGTCAAAAGATCATTGGACTTGGGGTCAGAGAATCTTGTTTTGAATCTATGCTATGTTATTTATGGTTTGCGTGACTTTGGGTAAGCCACTGAATCTCCCTAAGGCTTGGTTTCCTCGTCTGTAAAATGAGGGCATGGACTAGATGGTGTCTTTGATCCCTTACAACTCCAGATCTGTGATGCTATGACTTCTGTGGTCTCTTCCAGCTCTAAAGTTATGCTTCTATTGTAAGGGTAAGAGTCATCCCGACTTCTCAACTGACATAAATCAAGGAGAGGCGTCAACTAGATACGAACAAGACCTAGACAGAACTGGTGAAGCAGTCAACTAGGTGAAATAGCAGCTCCAACTGGGATTGGTTGATGAGTCAGTCACATCCTGACTTTTCTGGCTTCCTTCTGAGTCCCAGCTCAAATTCCACCTTCTCTAAGTAGCCTTTCCTGATCCCCATAATATTAGTGGCTTCTTACCACTGATTATCCTCAATTTATCCTTAATGTATCCCATTTATTAGTACTTGTTTTCATGCTGCCACCCCCATGAGACTGTGAGCTCTTTGAGAGCAAGGACCGTCCTTTACCTTGGTACTGGTACTTAGCACCATGCCTGGCACATAGTAGGTACCTAAGAAATGCTGGCTATCTCACTGACCCTCTGGGGCTTAGGTAAAAGCAGCAAGCCAGACCACATTGAAGCGTCATTCCATTATCTGGCCAGGGTAATGGAAGCAGTGCCAAGCCAAACTCCTGACAGGGAATTGCTTGGAGGAAGAAAGTACTTGTGTCTCTTCCATACCCCTATGCTTGATCAGAAGGTGACCATGTGAAATTTGGCGTGTTGAAGGATTTGGATATATCATCAGTGTCTGGGCAGCATCCCTCAAACAGCAGTGACTGCTGGTAGTGTCTGCACCTGGGGGGGGGGCAAGTTCACACCTGAGAAAAGGTAGCCTCAAGGCTCCAGATGGAGCTTAGCCGAATGTTAGAGCAGGCCTAAGGGCAACTTCATGAGAGCTCCATGAAGAGGAGAAATGGACTTGCAGGGAAAGGACTTCCAGAAGCTATAAATTACCCTTTGGCCACTCTCTTTCCCCTGGACACTGCATGTCTTTGTGGGGGAGAGCCCTCTTCTCTTCTCCCTCTATTTGGTTTCACTATGTGATCTCATCAGCTCCCCTGGATTTAATTATTATCTTCGTGCAGATGATTCTCAAATCTACCTTCCTGTTCCAATTTCTCTTCTGACCTCCAATCTCATATTTCCAACTGTCTTTCAGACATCTCCAACTGGATGTCCAGTAGACATCTTAAATTCATGTCCAAAACAGAACTCATTACCTTTCCTCTCTCTCTCTCTCTCTCTCTCTCTCTCTCTCTCTCTCTCTCTCTCTCTGCCAACACCATCCCCTCAGGCTTATAATCTGGGAGTCCTCCTGGACTATGTCTCTCCCCCCATATCCAATATGGTACCAAGACCTGCTGATTTCACCTTGTACCGTCTTTCAAATATTCCCCCTCCCCTTCTCTGACCTCTGTGAGCTCCCTGGCTTCCTTTTAGTTCTAAAAATGCCACCTTCTACAGAAAGCCTTCCTCAGCTCCTCTTAATTCTAATTGCCTTCTTTCTGTTAAATATTTCCTATTTATCCCGTATGTACCTTGTTTTGGATATTGAACTCCTTGAGGGTAGGGATTGTCTTTTGCCTCTTTTTGTAACCTAGCACTTAGCTCAGTGCTTAGAATATAATAGGTACTTAATAAATGTTTATTAATTGATTGAGTGAATGTGCCCCTGTTTTGGATAAGAATGTTTTTTGCCAAGTGTTCTTATTGAACAGCCTTAGTAAATAAGTTAACTAAGTCCAGCTGGCTAATTGACATCAACTAATGATCGTTGGTAGAAAGTTCTAGAAATAGCCCTAGAAGTGGCAGCAGACAAGCAGCAGGCACCCTTGGGGCCTTGACCTGCCAATGCCAGTGGGCAATTGGGAAGAAGTTTCAGAGCATGGACCATCTTATGATCATTTACAATGTTTACCTTCTAAATTCCTGTTGGTTCTTTCCACCACTTTCCCACCAAATGCTGGTTGAAATCAAGTCTGCCAGAGAAACCTCAGCATCTTCACTCAAAAGAGGATTTAAGAGCAGGAGACAAGAATGAACACTCATACATGCATATAGGGCATTCCTTCCTCTGCCCCTCATTTGGGGATGGGAGGTTTAAAAACAATCCATTGTTTTTTAAAGGAGACACAAGGAGAGAACATGGGACCAAATCCTGGCTTGGTCCTATCCTGGTCTGGGATCTTGGATAAGTCCCTTCTCTCTGGTAACAGGAGAGACAATTTCTCAAGTCTACTTGAGCTTCAAAGCTCTGGTGTCATGTAAGCATCAAAGCCTAGCCGGAAGAGATCTTGAATGCCTAGATCACTAATTCAGGACTCTCCCTTACAACATCCCTAACCATGGGTCTGCTGCTGTTTGCACACTTCCTGGGATAAGGTTACATTCCACAATGTCCATTCCATTTGGGAAATGGTTTATTTCAGAGACCTTCCCAAAAATGTATTTCATATTTACCAAAACCAGTCTGTAATCAGCATTCTCAATCCTCAATTTGATAAGCCAAGACTTTTAATCTAGTTCAGTTAGCCAGTGTAGTCAAGCTGTTAGAGGGTTCACCTTGGAGCAGGAAGAGAAGACCCAGGTTTAAGTCCTGCTTGAGTGTGATTGAGCAAGCCTTTCCACCTCTTAGTGCTGAACCCAATTCCCTAAGACTATGAGTTATCAATGGATCAATGGAGGGATTTTTCACATCAGGAACCTCTCTTTCCCTGAATTTGGACTTCTTTCCCCCCTCCCCCTCCCCCCAAAAAATATCCAATCTGACTGTGAAACACAATTTACCGCTAGAATTTTCCAGTAAAGCAAGAGATTTTCTACACAAGTATCTCTCCATTAGAGGAGGGAAAGAAGCAGTATTACTTTGTCAGAAATTCTTATACAAGTTTTTATAATTTTTTAAAAGACTTTGGTTTCTTTGAGGTTAGAAAACCAAGGATTAAGAAACTCCCTTAACCCAGCAAAGCTGTAATTGTTCTGCCACCTGAAGTCTTAGAGAATTGCCTGGGGGCTATTAGTACATACAATCAATACCCTGATGAAGTAGCATTTGAATTCAGGTCTTCCTGACACTAAGGCTGGTCCTTTGGTTACTACACCATACTCCTTCTGTTGTTGAACATTTATAATACATACGTGGTAGAGTATGACCAAACTGTTGATATGACATTGATGGAGTAGGTAAAGTAGTGGCTTGGGGTTAGGAAGCTCTGGGTTCAAATCCTGTCACAGATATTTATTTTCTGTGTGACCATGAACAAGCCACTTAACCCCTCTGAGCCTATTCCATTTCCTCTTTTGTGTGACCCCACAAGGTTGATCTCAGGTTCAAGTGGAATAATGTATACAAGATGCTTTGTAAACTTTAATGTACCAAGTAAACAAACTTCATCTCTAATGTGTCTGTTAGTATTGTTATGGGTCCATCTTTCAGTAGGCTAATCAATTAAATCCACTTCTTCCCAGAGACGGTAAAGCAGGTGCATTTCAATTTCTCATCAATCCCCCACTCTACCTTATGGACCTGCTTATATAAAGTGCTTTAGGTCTCAAATACTTGTTCTCTGTTAGCTGTGCAAGCAGATTTTCCCTGCAGGGAAAGCTTTATGGCCTCCCAGTTGTAGTTACTGGTATGATAAATGGAGCTCAGAGAGATCTCCCCAGTTTCTATTTCTGGCACGTTGATTATTTTGTGGAGTTTTACAGGTTTCCCAAGGTATTGGAGAGTCTCTCTGTGGCCAGGAATGGGTAGATCTTTGACTCAGCTCAGTTTCATCAACATTCACCAAGTACCCAGTGTGTGTGTGGTAGTGAGGCAGTGGTGGCGGTGATCCATTGCCCTTGGCCACAGACAGCTGTGGATCCTGACTCAGGGTAGGAAGAGGAGGGACACAAATGCAAATGACTATTTAGAGGAAGTCCACTCCAGTGACTTCATGGGTA
This sequence comes from Vombatus ursinus, assembly GCF_900497805.2. NCBI lineage: Eukaryota > Metazoa > Chordata > Mammalia > Diprotodontia > Vombatidae > Vombatus > Vombatus ursinus. The sequence continues at coordinate 3,853,554 of NW_020952679.1, forward strand.
GAGAGAACTCCCCTCTCTTAATGCAAATAAGCAACTCTTGGTCTCTCCCAACAGAATGTGAGCTCCTTGAGGACAGGGATGTGTGTGTGTGTGTGTGTGTGTGTGTATTTTGCCTGGTAGACAGTAGATGTTTATTAAATGCATATTGATCAATTGGTTATAATCTTAGTAAGCTATCTGGAGGCTCTGAAAGGCTAAGAGCCCCCGCTAAGTGTCACAGCCGGTATGTGTCAGAGTCCGGACTTTTATACAGGTCTTCCTGACTCAGAGGTCAACTCTCTGCATCACTATTTCCGGCTTCCTCTCGTTTTTCCAGGTTATGCTTTTCTATTCCCATAAACCATAGGAAGCTGCAGTTTGTGATTGGTAGACTGTCTTCCTCTGCCTCATGGGCACTCCTATATTCTGATAGTCTGGGTTTCCAGTCCCTGACAGTGGAAGTGAAGGCAAAGGGAGTCCAAAAATTTAAGGCAGGTGATTCCACCTCCCACAGAAAACACCCAGTGGATGAAGAAGGTCTATTGTCCAGATTTCAACATGTACCCGGCATGGAGGAGTTTTCACTTGTCATTAGTGAAAGAGCTGGGATTTGAACCCAGTCCCCTGACTTTCAAAGCCACACTCTTTCCCCTGTCCTCCCTACAATGCCACCTTTCCCTCTCTCCCTTAATGCTATTGCCTTCCCTTTGAGATCACCACCAATTTCTGTTATATAGAAGACAAGAAGCTTAAAGTTTTGAGTTGTAAACTGCATGAAGAGTTTTAGGACATCCTCTCTCTTGTGTGTACATTTTGTTTGCATACTGTCTCCTTCGTTTGAATAAAAACTCTTTTGAGGAAGAGACTGCTTTTTTTTTTTTGCCTTTCCTTGTATCCCTCATTATTAATAATAAGCCTGGTACATGGTAGATACTCAATAAATACTTGTTGATTGCTTGTGCTGTGCTGTCCACAGATGAATGAGGAACCCTGGCCCAGCGGTGCATTGTGGGGAGCACAGAAAATAATTCCGTTGAAACAGAGTCTGGCAATGTTTATCCACTATGATGTGCCATAAATTCAGTTCTGATGAGCAAGGAAGGTTTCCATCAGGATTCATTAGGAGGTTTACATTTGGCTTTCCAGGAAACAAAAATGAAAACTAGACGCTGATGTCTTGCTTGATAACTCTGAGAATAAACAAAGGAAATGGGAAGAAGGACCAGGATGCGATAACGGCTTCCCTGGGCTAGAGGGTTTGGGGAAAACAAAGATGATAAAGGAAATGGAAGTTTGGGATGGAAGCGAGGCACGAGAGGAGATGGTGGGATGGGGGGCCACTCACCTGAATTGACGAATCTAGAATCGCTTCAGCCAAGAAACCCAAAGGAAATGGGCAGGACTCCAGTTCTGAGGTAGCCTGAAGGGATCGTACCAAATGACATCAACTCCAAAGCCAAGAAAAAGTCCAGAGATGTAGTCATTGTGCCGTTAGCCATGACTCCACTTCTCCCCCCCAAGGACTGGACCGGGGGAAGACTGATGATTGGAACTGAACACGGTCGAATAGAGTAGCACATTTATTCTACCAGCAGGAAATTGAACAAGACTGACAAAATTATCCAAAAAGCAACAGGAAGAAATTCAGAAGCAAAAAAAAATTAGTGCGCAGAAGGAAAATACCAGAGAACAAGTTGGAGTTAGTGATTTGGGTTGGACTTGGGGGAGGGGAGGGGAATGAATGCGCTTGATATCTATCCATGCATTTCGTTATTTGTCATTTAAGTTTAAAAGAGGGCACAAAACTGAACTGCAGAAACTACCATTGCCTACTTAACTCAGAAAAACTATTCACCTCTCTCCTTCCCTTATAGGGATAGGGGCTATAGGCTGGAACGTTGCATGTGCTGCCAGACTCAAGTGATTGTTGTTTTTTTCTAAATAACTTTTTTTCCTTTCTTTTTTTATAAGGAGGGAGACGGGGAAGGCTATATTTGTGATGTAAAAACCAAAAGCATCTACAGCTTCCTACTTGTGTCACCTCAGGTAAATCATTTAACCCCCGGGGCCTCCATTTCCCCAGGTGTAAAATGAAGCTATGGGGCTAGATAGTTTCTGAGGTCCCTTTCATTTCTTGAGATATGATCCTATAAAAACCAAGAGAAGGATAAGGAAAGGAAGGGGAAGAGATGGAAGAGAAAGGGAGAAGAAGAGAAACTTTGAGTACAAAAAGCATTTGTCCTGAAGCCTTTTCCAAATTTGCTGTTCTTTTATACTGTGTTCTAAATCTATAGTTTAAGTGCTTATTCCCACACTAGGGCTAACTTGGGGAGCATTTCCACAAGAACAATGAGCAGAATTGTTTACATGTTGTCACCCCGGTTAGACTGTCAGCCTCTGGAGGGCCCAACTGATTAGTACGGTGTCTGGCACATAATAGGTGCTTAATAAATGGTTGGTGACCAGTGGAGATCTTCTCTGCCGGAGCAGCATTCCAGGCCTCAGGTAGAAGGTCATAGTCAAGAAATTCCTTATGAAAAACAGGGTACACCATGCCCTGTGTGGGTCAAGAACTTAGAAAAAGCAGGAGTCCGGAGCTTCCAGGAAGGTGGTCTCAGTGAGATGTCCCCGAAGAGACTACCCCCTCCCAAGGAAATACATCAATGGATAGGGCAAAGAGAAGCAAGTGATCAGAAGTCATGGGATCCTAGGTGAAGAGTTGGAAGGGGCCTCAAAGGTCATCTAGTCTAACTCCCCTCATTTGACAGATGGGGAAACTGAGGCCCACTGGTCTCCTAAGGCCACACAGGTTGCAAGTGGCATAGCTCACAGGATCCTAGGTCTAGGGCTTTCTGTGACCTCAAAGATCATTTAATCCAAAACTTCCCATTTGACAGATGGGGACACTGAGGCCCAAGGAGGAGAACTGCTTTGCCTACAGGCAGTAAGTAGCATCTCCCTACAGAAGAGACAACTCCTGGTACTCTTGCGGACACAGGAGCCCACAGCTGCAGTCCTCATGGATCACAGATCGTGATGGTAACTGGTAAGTTCTGCCACAGTTCCCAGGGCGCAGCGTGTGGACAGCAGCCTTTGCGCCTGGCCCTCATTCTGTTTGCCAGGTTCCTCAGGGTGCCTATGCCACCTTGGCCAGAGAAACCCCTCTCTCACCCAGTCCTATCCCTTTGGGTGCTTGGGAAAAGGAAGTCTTCCATTTGCCATCTGGATGCTGCTGGAGGGGGAGGGGCCCGGGCCCATTCTGGTTTATGGTGCAGGCCTTGATTTCATCAGCCTGGGAACAGGTCATCCAGGCCAGGCACTTCCAGACACGGCCTCCTGCAGTTCCCATCTACAGACATTCTGCCAAGGGCCCTGATAAGAAATATTCCGAAAGGATCTTGGTGATTCATCGCAGCAATGCCAAGAGGGTGTCTGTGCCTGGCTCTGCCTCTTATCGTCTGGGTGGCCTTGGACAAGTCACTTAGCCACTTTGCACAATCTTTTTCCAAAAAAAAGTTTATTTTTTATCATTTTTCTAGTAAATAAGAATTTATTTTCTTTTCACCACCCCCCATTGAATTATAAAAAATGTCACTTAACCCAACCTTGAATAGACCAAAATTGTCTTCCCTGGGTCCCTCTTCCCCTTTCCTGGTGCATCTTTCCATCTCTATTCAAAGACATCCCTTCCTTCTTCCCTCCCTCCCCCTCCCTCTCCCCCTCCCCCCCAAAGTCCCTTGCCCCTGCCTAACTTCTCCTCTTGGTCCTTTAGTCAGGAAGAAAAGTGACCAACCTCATTCACATCAAAGTATTGATAGAGAGTATTTTTCCAGGATTTTTTTTTTCATTTTTTAAAATAAAGGGTCATTTTGAACAAATTTATTCTCAAAGAATAAATTTCTAATAGGGGAATTCCAGAGGGAGCTAGTCCAGGGGAACAGGTTTGCCCCATTCTCCTTAGCTAACTCTATGAATAAAAGAGCTAAAGTAATAAACATTTGATGTATAGCCTGGGGAAGAATTGTTGTTTGTCCTTTAAGAGGATTGTGACATCAGGGAGGTGATGCCATGACATGCAAATGAATTGGATCTAAGTGAGGGAGGGTTTCTCACTCTCTCCTCCAGGGCCATCTGGGTCCAGTGGCCAGATATAGATCAGGATGACTGGAAATGGCCCCAATGCAGTAGGAGACCATGGCCCTTTTTAAGTTAAGGTCTTTACGGGAAGAGAATCCTCAGGGGAGTCACATGACCCATCTTCTCAGGAATGTAAAAGGCTGGTTTGAAGGAGAGGGATCAGTCTAACTCTGGTTACCCTCAGAGGGACAACTAGGGCTGATGTGGGGAAGTTCCCAAGAGGCCCATTTAGGTTGGATGCCAGGACAAACTTCCCAAAGTAGGACCTTCAGCTTCTGAGAAGATGAAATGCTGAGAACCTTTATTATCTATACAAGTGTTTTTGCTGGAAGGTAAAGTGTCAAATGGATGACTGCTGAGCCTGGTGAGAATGTTTAAAAATTCTATTAAGATTATAATTACATCACAGATGCCACATCTTCCAGGCAGCCTTCCAGGATTTCCCCAGCCATAAGCAATCTTAGCCTTCTCTGAATTAATAGAGTCTTTTGTTTGCCTTTGTCTCTGATGCTGATTCAGGTAAAACGAATATTTATTAAGGCTTATCGTAGGCATAGTCCTGTGCTCAAAGCTAGTGATACAAAGATTTTTTTTTTAAATGACCAGTCCCAGTCCTTAAGGAACTTAAATTTAGCAAAGAGGAGGCCAGGTGGGGCAGTGGTAGAGCAATGGGCCTGGAATTAGGAAACCCTGACTTTAAATCTGACAGCAGACACTTACCAGCTGTGTGACCCTGGGGAAGTCACTTAATCTCTGCCTTAGTGTCCTCAATCGTAAAATGGGGATAATATTAGCTTCTATCTTACAGGGCTATGAGGATCAAATGAAATGGCATTTGTAAAGCACTTAGCACAATGCCTGGCATGTAGTAGGTGCTTAATAAATTCAACTTCCCTCCCTCTTCCCCTAAAGAAACAACATTTGGGGCAGCGAGGTGGTGAAAAGGATAGAGCACGGCCCTAGAGTCAGGGGGACCTGAGTTCAAATTCAGCCTCAGACACATAATACTTACTAGCTGTGTGACCCTACGCAAGTCACTTAACCCCATTGCCTCATTAAAAAAAAAAAAGAAACAACATTCATTAAGGATCTGCTATGTGACAAGGCACTGGGCAGGGCTCTGGTCATGCCACTGGGGCAGGGACAAAACGTTCAACCTAGACGTAGGTAAATTTAATAGAAGGCATAGATGTAGTGGGGGAAGGGAGAGAGCTGGCCTCTTCTCTCTCCTACGAGACTGGGAGTTTCCAAAGGGCAGGGACTGTCTTACTGGTTTGGTATCCTATGCTTTTGGAATGTTCACTGAATGGATTTAATCCAATTCAACAGACATCTACAATGTGCCAGGCACTGGGCATACGGGGACAAGAATTCAACTATCTTGGCCCGCTAGGGGCTTATGTTCAACTAGAAGTTATAGCAAGTGGTAGACAGGATTCTTGTTTAGATTCGATTAACCAATCAACAAGCATTTTTAAGCATTACCTCTAAGCCAGGCATCCATCAGTACAGATAAGATAATTATAGGAGGCAGGGGGCACTAATGGAGAGGGTGGGGTTGTTGTTCAGTCCTGCCCCATTCTTCGTGTCCCAGTTTGGTGCTTTGCTATTTTCTTCTCCAACTCACTTTACAGATGAGGACAATGAGACAAACAGGGTTAAATGACTTGCCCGGGATCACACAGCTAGTAAGTGTCTGAAGCTGGATTTGAACTTGTGCAGGTGAGTCTTCCTGACTCCAGACCCAGTGCTCTATGCATTATGGTGTCACTTAACTGCCCATGGGGAAGGGGAGGGTTAGGGCTCTCATAGGAAACAAATAGACCTAGGTCTCACCTCCTGAACCTACCGGCTGTGTGACCCTGGCAGGTAATTTCACCACTCAAGGTAGACTATTCATGGCATAAAACAAATACCAGTCACAGAAGGATATAAACCTTCCCAAGGAAGGAATTATTTGTGTACCATTGACCTGATATGAACTTGGAGTAAGCACATACAACAATCATCAGATAATTAGTGGGAAGAGGGTTGGCTTTGGGGGCAGAAGACTTGCATTTGAATCTCAGCTCAGCCGCTCACCACCTGTATGACCACAGGCAAATCAATTAACCTGTCTGGTCCTCAGTTTCCATATCTATAACATTATGGACTTGAGCTAAATGAGCTCAGGTCCTTTCCAGCTCTCCATTTGGGGCCCTGAATCATTTTCAGAGACAGAGAAATGAATACTCTTGGGTTAGACACACTTTCAACAACATTCAGAAGCTATGACTCAGGTTCTCCTAAAAATAAGACATTTGAGGTCATTGTTCTTGACATCATGGTGGAGCCTGAACTCACACATTAACTCTAATAAAGCTGACTAGCTGGAAACCTCAAGCCATTTATCAGACCACTGCTGTTTCTTATCTCCTTGGAGAGAGACTAACACTGTAAACCAAATACAGAGCAGTGCTACCAGATGTTTCTCTCCCAAACTTAAGGCTACTCCTTGGAGAGCAAAATTTAAATTAAAAAAATCAGGTTATTTTCTCTCCCTAGCAACATTTTACATTTTGGTCTCCCCATCACACAACTATTTACTTGATGGACTTTCTGTTCTCTTGGTCAGGTGGTCAATTCAGTTCCACAAACATCTATGAAGTGCTTATTATTTCAGGGCACTAAGCTAAACACTGGGGATCTAGAGATGAAAAAGAACAAACAAACACAGAACCTGGCTTCTAAAACTTCAGGGTCTGAATAGGGAGGATATGACACAGACACAAAGAAGCTTGGTCCAAAGTTGAATGTGATCAGGATGAAGGGGCGATCCAAAGGACTGGAAGAGAATGAGAGAAAGGAGAAAACATTTTCAACTGTAGGAAATAAAAAAAAAAGCTACCTGAAAATAATATCTTTTTGTGCTACCCTATATCTACTACTTACCCTGCCCCCACCATATTATAACAAATATGTACAATCTGGTAAAAATAACTAGCACACTGGATGTGGCTGAAAATGTTTGCCTTCTTCATCCTAGGGCTGTCACTTCCATCAAGAAGTGGGCAGCATGCTTCATCATCAGCTCTCTAGATGCACAAGTTGGCCATCCAGATCAATAAAAGTTCTCCAGACTTTCAAAGTTGTTTTTCTTCATAATGTTGTTGCTATTGTATAAACAGTTCTATTCGCTTTATTCTGCATCAGTTTATACACTCATGTACCATCATTTCTTCAGCCATTCTCCAATAAAGTGATTCCCATCAGTTTCCAGGTTTTTTCCACTTCAGAAAGAAATACTATGAAATTTTTTTGTACATATGGGTCCTTTTCTTCTTTCTATTATCTTTTTGGGGTATAGACCTAATTACAGTAAAACTCGGTCAAAAGATATGCACAATTTAATGTCCTTGAGGGAATAGTTACAAATTGCTTTCCAAAATGCTGGATCAATTACAAACTCTGCCAAGAGTGTATTTGGTGTTGTTCAGTCATTTCAATCAGGTCTGACTCTTCATGACCCCATTTGAGATTTTCTTGGTAAAGATAATAAGTTTGCCATTTTCTTCCTCAACTCATTTTATAGTCTAGGAAACTGAGGCCAATAGGGTGAAGTGATTTACCCAGGGTCATACAGCTAGTAAGTGTCTGAGGCAGGATTCGAACTCAGGTCTTCTTGATTCCAGGCTTGGCACTCTATCCATTGTGCCACCTAGATGCAGCTCTTCCATGCAACAATGATAATTTTCCCTTTATTTTGTCATCTTTACTAATCTAGTTGGTGTGAGGTAGAATTTAAGGTGCATTTCTCTGGTTGTTAGTGACTTGGAATATTTTTAGTATGGCTGTTATCTATTGGGAATGGCTCTTTTTTATATATTTGAATCAGTTCCTTATATATCCTGGAAATGAGGCCATTATCAGAGGAATTTGATGAAAATATTTTTTCCTAATTACCAATTTCCCTGCTAATTTTGATGGCATTAATTTTTTTGTTTAAAGGTTTTTTTTTAACTGTATGTAATCAGAATTATTCATTTCCTCATCCATGATTCTCTCTATCCCTTTGCTGGTAGCAAACTCTTCCCCAATCCTCAGATCCAGAAGATACTTTCCCCCCTGGCTCTTTCACTTTGTTTATGAGTTTGCCCTTTATGTCCAAGTCATGTGTCCGTTTGGAACTCATCTTGGCTTATGATAGGAGATGATTATCTAAAGCCAAATTCTGCCAGACTCCGGCTTTCCCAGCAGTTTCTGTAGAAGAATTTATAAAGCAAAATGCAACCTTAGTAATACAATAAACCTGGGAGACACATGCTTGCCAAAGGTGTGTGTCTCTGTCATGGAAGATGCCCTGCCCCAAATCCAAATGGAAAAGGGATTATAGAGGCACCTAGGTGGTGAAATGGTTAGAGAACTGGACTGGGAGTCAAGAAAACCTGAGTTCCAATTTAGCCTCAGACACTTACTAGCTGGGCAAGTCAGTTAACCTGTTTGTCTCAGTTTCCTCAACTGTAAAATGGGGATAATGACAGCACCTACCTCACAGAGTTGTTGTGAGGATTAAATGAGATAAGACTTGTAAAGCACTTAGCACAGTGCCTGGCACATGCTAGGTGCTATATAAATGCTTATTGCCTCCCCCCACCATTCTTATTGATTGTGAGGTCTTCATGAGGATAGTGTGCAGTAGAGTGTAAACTCCTTAAAGGCACCAGTCAGCCACTTTGTATGTTTTTGTATTCTCATGCCCAAGGACACAATAGGTGCTTAATAAATGCTTAATTAATTGATTGCATCAAATCTCAGAATACTGCAAGGCTTCCTTGAAAGTTCTAACTTCTTTGCCATTCAAAAGGGATCCCATTAACCATCCACAGAAGAACCAGGTAGACGACCGTGTAACTGTATCAACTGTGACATGAATTTGTACGGGCAGTGCACTGAGTCCTTCAGCACATATTTCTCTGAAGGGCACTGCAGATGGACGATGAGCAGGCCTCCGAATGGGAGGTGGAGAGAAGTCTGACTTACTTCTGGGAAACAGTACAACATTTTCAATGGGTCTAAGCTCATCTTTTCAAACTAATGATCTCTGAGTGATGCTACATGGCTGGAAATTATAGAACAATCATAATCCACATTTATATTGTGACACATGTTTGTAAAATACTTTCCTCCCAACAAACAAGCATGAGAAGGAGCTAGTAACATTATTATAATACCCATTTCACAGATGAGGTTAAATGATCATACAGCTAGTAACCATCTAAGAGAGGATTAAACCCAGGTCACTTGAATCCAAATCAGTCCTGTGCTGTATCCGCTGCACCACACTGCCTCTATAATGTGAACACTATCATCTCCAAAGAGTAAAAACAATAGACGACCCAAAGGGAGTGAGAGGGTCACATGGTCAGTGTAAGTAGGTTGCATCATTTCCCCTCAATGAAGATGGGGCATAAGTAACATCAATAAGAATGTCTACCCAGACAGAGGCGAGCCTGTCAGGTAGTAAAGACAAGGGATGACTGATGGCTAACCCAAGGTTCCTGGTACCTGCGGAATGTAAGAAAACAAGCTTTAGGAAGAGACTCCCTCCAACAGCTCCCTGTTGAGCTGCCTCAAGGATAAGAGACAATCTCTTCTGTCGGGTATCCAGAGCCTTTTGCGGTCTAGCTCTGACCCATCTTCCCAGGCTTGCCACATATTTCTTCCCCTCATGAATTCCATGTTTCAAACAGACTATGATTCTCCATCCCTAACATTCCATGTGCAAAGGGAAGTATATACAGGAAACGTAAACAATGCACGCAAAGTCATATCGAGGCAAAGGGAAATCACTAACAGCTTGAGGAAAGAGTAAAACTCAGAGAAGCCTTCCTGGAGGAGGTGGTCCCATGTAGATCACTCCACACCTTCCTCACTTCAACTCTGTTGGGTGAGTGTATGCAGAGACATGGATATGGCTGGGCCAGGTGGAGAAGGTGTAGATGGGAGACTGCTTCATCCAACGTACATGGATTCAAAGTATTCCACTGGGTGGCCTTTCAGCCACAATAAGCTGTATTCCTGAGCATTCCTTAGATCCCAAAAAAGTTAACATTCCTCAAATGAAAGATGCTGTTACTACAGAGGGGCAAACAGGAAGCCCGCAAAGGAGATGATGTGATTAGAATAGTCAGAGCAGAAGCTTTGGTAGTGCCTAGGGGAGGAAGCAGCATAGTACCCTTTGCCCAAAAATGGATGTGAGGTCAGGAGGCCTGGGTTCAAGTCTTGACCCTTGTTGCTTGCTTATTGTTCAAGCACTTCCCCTCTCAGGGCCTCAGTTTCTCCTACTGTCAAATAAGAGGGCTGTGCTAGGAAATCCCTGGGGTTCCTTTGAGCCTTAACATTTTTTTTTTTTTTACTATATCTCTGTGACCTTTGCTGCCAGAATCAGAAGAGAAAATATAACTCTTTTAAGGAAGAAAAATGACACATCTGGGTAATTACTCACAACTGGGCAGGACCTAGCACCCCAAGAAAGCCCATTTAGAGCTGCGTCTGGGTGCTGGATGCTAAGGCTTTCTCAGCCCACGCTGGGACTCTCCTTGGGGTTGGAAGCTAATACTTTTTGAAAGTGATCGTATTTGCAGGATGTACATATGGGCTTGTTCTTATCCCCTGTGACCAGATTCTCCCTCCCCAGTGGTAATCGGGATTGCAGCCCCAGCAGTGTTATCTGACCCGGCCACTCCCTGCTACGGGCAGAGGCCCAGGCCTTCTTTCTTCGTCATTTGTTTGGTTCACTCTTGTTTTCATAGATATAGACCAGGTCTTGCTCTTACACGGTCCTGAGGTCAGGGATTGTGTGGCCTCTGTTTTCAAAGCACTGAGAACACTACAGATAGCTCCATTATTAAAAACAGTTTAAAATAACAAGATTTTTAAATAGACTTAGGATTGCATTGGTTTAGGGGATTTCCAGGGAGAAAACCCCCTTTCCCAATGTAGGGCAGCACTTTGTGCAACCTATGCAGAAGAGCTTGGGGCCATTGAGAGATTAAACATTCTGTCCAGGCCCACGCAGCTGGGATGTGTCACAGGTGGGGCTTAAACCCAGGACTCCCTGACTCCAAGAGCAGCTTTCTAGCTGCCCTGCCTTGCTAACCCCTAGAACACAGGCTCTTAACCTTCTGTGGGTCATGGGCCCCTTTGGTCATCCAGCAAAGCCTATGAGCCCCTTCTAAGAAGAATGTTTGGAAATAGTTGGAGAGGTTAGTGAAGATACAGATGGGATCTGTCTTTCTATAGGTTCACAAACTCCCTGAAATCTATCCACGGACCCACACGTTAAAAATCTTTCCTTCAGAATGACAGGACTATGACCACATCCTTTGGATTTAGAATAAATCAAGCAATAAGCATTTATTAAGCAGCTGATTTTGCAACTTTGGTGTTGTTATTCACAACTCCTCGCTTTCCCTCACCCCACACGTCCCGTCAGTTGGCAAATCTTGTTATTTCTGCTGCCGCAGATCACCAGCCCTTCCCTCTCTCCCCGCAGCCATCGCCTTAGTTCAAGCCTTCATCACCTTTTTCCTGGTATATTGCAGTGACATCCCAACTGGTCTCCCAGCCTCAAGTGTTTTCTCTCCCCCCATGCCCCAAACCTACCATACAACACAATCACGGTTTCAGAGCTTGGCTTTAGATGCACCTTGAGCCTAAATTCTACCATTTTTGAGCCTGAATTTTCATGCACCTTGAGCTTAATTTCCACCATTTTTTAACCTAAATTTTCACGAGCAAGTACAAAAAAATGAAAACAACGCTTGGTATACGGTAGACGTTTAATAAATCGCTTGTTGAGTGACATTGTGAAAGCCTTCTTTCCCAGAAGCTCAGAAGATGTGAGAGTGGGAATGCAGTGAACTTTTGTGCCTCCCCTCGATGATTGATTGATTTAACTGCAAAGGTTTTTTACAAGCTTTTCTTTTGTTAATATGTTCGTGAAGGCACTTGTCATTGATGTGAAAATCCTTTAACTTGACAGCTTGCCATCCAGGTAAGACAAGCTGTCAATGAAGATGTACCATTTTCTCTGTACTTGGCCACAGAGGCCTGGAAAAGAGGGTGGGTTTGACCCAATGATCTCTCTCTTGGGTGTTTCTATCCCAAAGTGCTCAAAGACAGAAAAAAGGCCTGCTGTGTACCCAACTTCATAACTGCTCTTTCTACGGCAGCAGAAAGCTGGAAATAAAGTGGCGGCATGGTTGTGGGCAGAAGATTGAGCACCTTGTGGCGCAGGAATATGAAGAATTCAGAGGAACATGGGGAAGCCTGTGTGAACTGAGGCAGAGGGAAAGGAGGAGAGTCAGGAGGCCAAACAATGACTGCATGTACTGAGTGCCTGCTATGTGTCTGGCCCTGTGCTGTTTTAAAAATTTTTAAGAATAAAAGTTAATGAACACTAGACATTCAAAGGCAGTCAGACTCAGAGTCATTGGAATGACCAGTCTTGGTCCTTGAAAACAGAAATCTCCCTTCCTCAGTAGAGAGGTGGGGGACTGCGGGTGCAGAATGCTGCCTCCCGGCCCCGGATGGTTGTTTTTTTCATAGTTTCATAGATTTCAACCTAGACGAACCTCAGCAGTCATCTGGTCCCCACTCCCTTCATTTTACAGAGCAGGAAACTGAGGAAGGGAAGTTAAGTGACTTGTCTGAGGTCACACAGGTGGTAAATGGAAGAGCTAAGGCCTGAAAACAGGTTTTCTGCCACCAAATCTGACATGTTCATTTCTACCCACCCCACCTCCACCTTCCTCATTAAGCTTTTGCTTAATTAAAAAAAAATGTTATAAGAGAGGGTTCAGTGATTGGTTGGAGAGGGAGAGAAAGCTCTATCTGGAAATGGCTAAAAAAAGTACAGGATTGGATTTGTGCTTCCATTTATATGGGGAGCTCCCTGGCAAGGAAAATCCCTTTGCCAATACAGATCAGCACCTTCTCTGCAACTCATCATCTTAGATCACTGTCCAGGTTTCACTAGGAGGTTAACTGAGCTGCTCAGGGTGACACAACCGATATGAATGGAGGCAGGACTTGAACCCAGGAGTAGGCCAGTTTTCTATGCATTATACCTTTACTACCTCTTCTGGAGAGAACTATGAAATCAAAACACTTGGGGAGGATGCAGACTGGTGATTTTCTTTATTGGTGAAGGGAACCCCCCAAATGGAAATTCCCTCCACTGGTAGAGGAGAAATGCATCTGGTAACATCGGTATTGTCTTAGACCCTCACCTAGTTCACTGAGAGGGTGAGTGACCTATCCTGGGTGTCACAGCCCAAATGTGGTCAAAAGAGGACTGGATCCAGGTGTTTCTGACTCTGAGGCTAGCATTCCACGCACTGCCCAGTACTGCCTCTCAGTGTCTATAAAACTTTGTTGTGGTTGTTTTCATTGTTGGTACAACAGTTGATAATAGTAATAACAACATAAGAATTTAAAAAATAAAATCAAAGTCCACTCTTTGAAGAATTTTTGCAGAAAATGTCAGATGCAGAACAGGGACAAAGAACCATGCCAGGGATGGGCCACATGCCACACAGATGCAACAAATGCATTGATAATAAATCTCATCCCTTCCCAGTCAACAGGGAATTGGTTATTGTGGAAACACGCTTTGTCCCCCCTCACATTTATATAACTCTAGGAGAGAAATCAAAATATTTTGCAGTTTTATTGAAGTGTAAGAGAAAACAATTTTATCATATTCAAGCACAAGATTTCTGAAACCAATAGCTTCTCCTGAAAAAAATCCTCATTTTCACCTTCTCTAAGAGGCCAGGACAGGGAATGTGATGAGTAGTCAAGCGGGCAGAGCACTGGGTCCACAATTTCACTACTTCGTTGTTTCCTTCCTAGAAGGGAGAGTTCAATTAAGAAGTTTGAGGAGGGGCATATTAATATAGTATAAAAAGGAAAGGCAAAAATAACAACTATACTAAACATAGTAGCTAACATTCATTTAGCATTTTGAGATGTCCAAAATGTTTTACATACATATGACCTCACTTGATCCTCACAGATCTGTTAGGAAGGTGTTATTATTATCCCCATTTTATAGATGAGGAAACTGAGGATGGGGACGGTCAAGCAACTGTCCCAAGGTCACAGGGATAATAACTTCCTCCGGGTCTCCTACTCTAGGCATCCTTGGGAACAATGAAACTTTAAAAAAAGAAAAGAATGTGAAAACTGCCTCAACCACTAACTACATGCTTCTGTTTGGTTAGGTAAATAAAGAGGACCTTTCTTGAAAATCCAAAATGAGACCTTGGTTCTGGTTTTGACCGGAAGCTCACAGAATCATGGAATGTTGCAGTAGAAAGTGACCTTGGGATCAGAGGGACTTTCTTTCAGTCCCTTCACTGTACAGATAAGAAACTGAGGTCCAGGAAAGTAAAGAGACAAATTCAAGAAGGATTCAACCCCGGTCTGTATGTTTCTGTCTGTGTCTCTCTGGCAGTCTGTGTCTCTTTCTGTCTATCTGTTTCTGTCTGTGTCTCTCTTTCTCCCTCTCCCTTTCCCTCCCAATCTACTTTGCACTGAGATGTATGGTCCCTTTTCTCAGGATGCTAGTGCCCAACTACCGTAGAAGGTTGGCTGAGTCTGTCATTGTGGGTAGAGTCCCGTGTGAATATTTGTGCCTGTATCAGAATTTACCCTTCCTTCGTGCCTCAGACTTCCTCAGCACTATCACTCTTTCTCTCTCCTCCTTCCCTTGAGTCACTGAAGATGAGATATCCCCACTTCTCTATGAAACTAAGCCCCCCCATCCCCTCCCCCCTTTTCCAAGATGTCATTAATTCAGTCATTTCTGCTCTCTCGTAACCCTTCAACCACTTCTTACCACAGGTTTCTTCCCATCTGCTTTAAAAAAACAAACAAAAACATATTTAGGTATCCAAAGTTCTAAAAAATAATTGTCCTGGATCCTCCTCCTCCTTTCTTCTCCTTCTCTCTTCTCCCACACAAAACCAGCTATGTTTTGGACGTTTCGTGCTAGATGTTCTTTAAGCATCTCAAAACAGGACACATGATTTTCCTCCAAACAACCCCCCTGTCTTTTGACTTTTCCCTTTTTCCTACAAAGGCACCATCCTCATTCCAAGCACCTAAGTTCTTCACTTGGGGGTTATCTTTCCTTTCCATCTAGTTCTTGTGCCATCTCTCTCACTCCCTTTACCACTAAGCTTCTTTTTTTTTGTTTTTTGGTGAGGTAATCAGGGTTAAGTGACTTGACGAGGGTCATAGAGCTAGTAAGTGTCAAGGGTTTGAGGCCGGATTTGAACTCAGGTCCTCCTGACTCCAAGGCTGGAGTTCTATCCACTGTACCACCTAGCTTCCCCTACCACTAAACTTCTTGAAAAAAGTGTCTGCATAGAGCACCAGCTCTTGGAGTCATGAGGACCTGAATTAAAATCTGGCTCAGACAGCTGTGTGACTCTGGGCCAGTCACGTAACCCCAACAACCTCCTCCATTCCCCAAAAAGTGTCTACACCTTAGGAAATAAGGTGCACCATTTCCCAAAGGCAATCTAGTCCATCCTCCTCCTCTGAGTTCAGTTTGGCTCAGTTTGATGTCTATCCACAGCATCTGTCTAATATGTTTTCAGTGGACCAGCTCTATAGGTTATCCATGCAAATGCCTATCCCTGGCTAAGCTGGAAAAGGAAGCAGGCCAGTCATGTCATAAGAATGAGGGGTAGCCAATGACTGGAGAGCTTGGTGTGCTCCCTTGGCATCCAGGCAGATCCAAAGGAGGTTCCAGCCTCCACTCCTCATGGGAGCTCAGTGGGAGAAGCCCTGGATTTAGAATTGGAGTCACTTCCTTCCTTTGGGACTTTGGGCAAATAATTTCTGCTCTCCCTAAGCCTCAGTTTCTTTATCTGTAAATTGAGAGGGTCAGACGGGAAGACTGCAGAGCTCCCTTCCAGCTTGGGATCTCCGGCCCTGTGACCCTCAGGCTCCTGTAGTCCATTTTAGCTGGAGTGTAGAACTCACAAAGGGGAGCGATGAAGAATAGGAATCTAGAAGGCTGGCAGGACAGAGTCAAGTCAGAGGCTCAATAGCTTTAAATGCCTCCTGGAGGAGCTTGGGTTTATCCTACAGGCAAGAGGCTTCTAGAGAAGGGGGAGTGGTGTGCTCAAACCTTTGCTTTCAGAACATCTCTTTGGCTACTGGGCTGGAGAGCCGACACCCAAGGCAGGGGGAGGCTATTGCAACATGGTTGGCAAGAAGTGAGGAGGAGCCATACCAGGGTGGTGGCTGTGCGTATGCGGAGAAAGGAAACAGATGGGAGAAAAGTTGTGGGCGTGGGCTCGAGATTTGACGAGCGTTACTGCATTATTCCCCCATCAAAATACAAACTCCTGGAGAGGAAGTCTGTCTTTAAAGTCTAATTTCATAATTTCCCATCCTCACTTGGAGAGGGCTTCACACATAGAAGACCCTTCATAAATGTTTATTGTGAAAGAAGAAATAAAACAATAAAGAAAGAAAAAGAAACAAAGAAAATCAGAGGAATTCAGAGGAAAATGGCTAGGGCCCATTGAGGCTGCTTGTCTGGATGCCCCAGACCTCTTGCAGGCATCTCAGTATTCACTAGAAATTATTCTGCTTATGGTTGAAAGGAAGCCCCCAAATGAGATGATACAGAGCAGAGCGTGGGAAAGAGTGCACCCCATCTCCTGCAACGAACTTTATTGTCCTTATCTGTATGAGGACTCATCAGTGGGCTTGGGCAGGAAGAGGCTCTGTCAGTCAGAGAAGGGGGCCGTGCTTCAAGATGTTTGTGTCTAGGATGTTGGGGAGTATTTCAAGAGAAGAAAAGTCATGACCTGGGCCAGCCACCAGAGGATCAGAGACCCAGAGCTGGGAGGGACCTCAGAGCTCATCTCCTCTGATGCCTCCTTTTACAGAGGAGAAAACTGAAGCTCACAGAGGATTCGTGTCTGCCTAAGGTCACATGGGTGTGAAAAAATGACAAAGAATAAATGACTGAGGTACTTGAATTGGCCTGACAGTGAAAAGAGTGGTCCATGTGGAGTTGGACAACTTGGGTTAGAATCCTGGTTCAGCCCCTGACTACCTGTGTGACCTTGAGCGAATCAGTAAAATTCTCTAAGCCTCAGTTTCCCCATTTGTAAAAGGAGGGGATTGGACTAGATGTCTGAGTCTCTTATAGCTTTAATTCCTTGTGTGTCTGAGTCTTTCAGACAATTTCAGACAAAATGGCAAAGGCAGATACTCTGTGCTAATGTAGTCATGGCCTGATGATGGTGATAACAATAATTACTAACATTTACATAGTACTTACTATGCACAGGCACTGTACTAAGCACACTTAGAATTATTACCTCATTTTATTCTTACAACAGCCCTGGGAAGAAGGTGCTATTATTAGTCCCATTTTACTGATGTGGAAACTGAGGCAAACAGAAGTTAAGTGACTTGCCCAGGGTCACACAACTAGTAAGTGTTTGAAGCCAAATTTGATCTCAAGTCTTCCTGACCCTAGGTGCTCTATCCATTTCACCACCCAGCTGTCCTAACATATCCATTTTGCTGAGTTTTGTGGGCTCATTTCATAGAATTTTGTTCTCAACCCAGTTGATCCTGTAAGTGAATAAGTCCCCCGGATTTAATTTTTACATGTTTTTAAAGCTTTTGATGTAATTTTTGAAAAAAATGTGTATTTTATATATTTCCTGTGAATCAGGTAAATAAATTTCTCCTCTTCCAGAGCACACGAGTCCATTTGGTGTCTGGTTCTGTTTCTAAGATGCTCACCCTCTGCACCTATGAATATTCATAAACCTCACCAACTGTGCACATTTCCATAGGAGGTGATAACTCTCACACTGCCTGGCAACTGATAGAAGCAAAATCACTGCTGGAGAAAAATACGCAGTCCCAGCCAGGACTGAGTTTTAATGTTTCCGCCCAAAATAGCTCCTTCTGCAGGCAGCAAGCCTGAGCCACGATTGGTGGGGGCTTCCCACCAGCTGCCTCGCTCTTCAGCATCTTCCTCAGCAGGCTCCTTGACAGACACTTGCAGAGATTCTTTCCTCTTTACAAAAAGAGGGATCTGGGGAACCTCCCACTGTAGTTCAGAAATGTTCATCAGAATGTGAAGAGAAGGCACAAGGCTCAGCCCACTGACACAGAGCCAAAAAAGGCAGTTCCCCCTCCCACATCTGTGGAGAGGAGAACTAGGACTCTCACCATTTTAAGTGAACAAAATCATTATTTTTCCCCCAGTAAATCATCCCTCTTTGTTTTTTGTCTTCAGCAGGTCAGTTGAGAGAGATGATAGGAACCTGGAGCTCAAGTCAGAAGAGACCTCGGAGGCCATGGAATCCAATCTCCCTCATTTTACAGGTGAGGAAACTGAGGCCCAGGGGAGTGAAAAGACTTGTTCCAGTTTTTCCAGAAGCAGTAAGCACTTGAGGTAAGATTTGAACCCAATTCTCCTGACTATGGAGCCAGTGCTCTAGCCCCTGTATTACACTGACCTACTCTGGTTCCTGTGTATTTGCATACAGACATTTTAGTACCTTCCTCTTAGAGCAAGTGATGTCTGCCTGTGGATAAAACGCTGAAAAGGACTGTGGAAATGTCAGAATCGAGTCTCTGAGTTAGGAGGGACCTCAGAGGACAGAGAATCCTCCTGTACTTGGCCAGGAATGCCTTTCACATCATCACCTCCAACAAGTGGTCATCCAGCCTGGCCCTGAAGACCCGAAGTGAGTGAGAAGTCCCTACCTAATGGGTCAGCCCATTCCACTTTGGGGTAGCTCTAATTTCTCAAGTGTTTTTTCCTTGCACCAAGCCCAAGTTTGTCTCCTTGTACATCCTACTCATTCTCCTGGCCTTGGTCTCTGTTGCTGTTCTTCAGTTGTTTCCAACTCTCTGTGACTCCATGGGTTTTGTCCATGGGGTTTTCTTGGCAAAGATATTGGAGTGGTTTGCCATTTCCTTCTCCTTTGTGTCCCCATTTTACAAATGAGGAACTGAGGCAAATAGGAATTAAGTGACCTGCCCAGAGTCACAAAGCTAGTAATTATCTGAGGCCAGATTTGAACTCAGATCTTCCTGACTCCAGGCCTGGTGCTGTATCCACTGCACCACCTGGTACCCTCTCTTGGCTAAATCTATTCCATCATCCAGGTGATAGCCCTCCAAATATTTGAAGACAGCCATCATGTACCACCCCCTCCACATGTCTTCAGTTCTGTAGTGTAAACATCTCCTTCCCAGTTCTTAAAATAATGTCAGTTTTGGAGCTGGAAGGGACCTTAGAAGCCATGGAGTCTAGTCTTCTTTTTCCTGAGGCAAACAGAAGTTAAGGGACTTGCCCAGGGTTACCCAGGCAGTAAGTACTTGAGGCAGGATTTTAATTTTGGTCTTTCTGATTCCAAGTCAATTACTCTTCCCACTTTACCACCTTAATTCCTTCAGATGGGACCTCTAGAGCACAATCTTAAGGCCCTTGGGCATCCTGGTTGCCTTCCTCCAGATGCTCCCCAGCTTATCAACATCTTTGTTAAAATACGGTGTCCAAATGTGACTACAGCACTCCCCATAACCTACCAAGGACAGAGGGCAAAATACCTACCACCTACTGATTCCTGGACACTATATTTCTCTTAATGCAACCAAACATTGAATTAACTTTCCCAGCTACCATGTAACTCATAAAACTAACAGTTCACTCAATCCCCCCTTTCAGCTCTTCTTTCAGACAAACTTTCCCATTCTGTATTTGTGAAAGTAATTTTTTTTAACCCAATGTAAGACTTTATGTTAATCCCTATTAAATTTCATCGCAGCTAGGTGGCTCAGTGGATAGAATGCTGAGCTAGAAATCAGGAAGATCTGAGTTCAAATTTTGCCTCAAATACTTACTAGCTGGGTGACCTCGGGCAAGTCACTTCATCCTGTTTGCCTCAATTTCCTCACTCCAGTCCCTAAAAGGGACTGGAGAAGGAAATGGCAAACCACTCCAGTATCTTTGCCAAGAAAATCTCAAATGGGGTCATGAAGAGTTGAACACGACTGAAATGACTAAATAACAAATTTCATCTTATTAGGTTCAGTCCAATGGCAAGACATTTTCAGTTCTGACTCTGTTGTCAGGAGTGTGTACTATCCTCAGCTTCATGTCATCTGAAAATTCAACGCCTGTGCCATCGATGTCATTATCTAGTTCACTGACAAATGAGGTTAAATAGCCTAGGGACAGCCCCAGATACATGGGATCTCTCCTAGGTACTGAGCCACAGAGGATCTTCAAAGTCTGTAGTCAACTCTTAATGTCCAGTCTGTGGGCTGGGTCATACAAAGCATTTAGAATTCTCTTAATTGCACTCTCATCTAGAGACAGGTAGGTGGAACAGTGGATAAAGTACTGGGCCTGAAGTCATGAAGACCTGAGTTCAAATTTGACCTCAGATATTTCCTAGCTGTGTGATCCCAGGCAAGTCACTTAACTCTATTTGCCTCAGTTTCCTCATCTGTAAAATGAGCTGAAGGAAATGGCACCTCCAGTGCCTCTCCATGAAAACCCCAAATGGGGTCATGAAGAGCTGGACGTGACTAATCAACTGACCCCATTGGGGGTCCAAGAAGAATCCAGCAGGCTCTCACAAACACTTTGTTAAAGTAGTGCAGATTCCAGGCTTACTATCCAAGCTGCCATTTTCAATGGCAAAATGGATCTTCAGAGGGCTGCTTCTATGTGCCCCCTTAAGTTTCTGAGAATCCCTGCTATAATACCTCCCAAGATTATGATAAGGCTTAAAGAGATCATGTATGTAGGGCACTCTGCATAAAGTAAGCAGAACCAGGGAAACTATATAGACACTGACTGCAATCATGCACATGGAAAGACCAATAAAACCCAACTGAACATTTCAGTATCACAGTAACTAAGCTTGGCTCTGAGAAGAGAGGAGAAATGTACCTTCCTCTTAGGTGGTGGCTATGGGTGTGAAAGGTTGCTCATGTTGTCAGTCAAGGGCAAAATGTTGGTTGGTTTTGCTGAAGAATTTTTTTTCTTTTTTCAATTTTTGTTATAAAAGAAGGCTTGCTGGGGTAGGGGAGGGGAGAAGAGGTATGTTCAGAAATTCCTGGGACTCCAAACAAAAGACATTGGCTGAAAAATAAAGCACTTTTCAAACCTTATATAAATGTCAGCTATTAGTGGCATAAAGAGAAATAAAGCCTGACTAAAAGAAATATGGATCTGTGCCAATCCCATGGGTGCTATAACTAGGATAAGGTGTTCAGAGATTTCCCCCAGGGCACCAAATTTTGAAGATGCACAAATTTAAAATAGTGATTTTAAAAACATTGTTCATTCTTAAAATGTGTTATTTTCCACTTAGCATTTTGGTAACATCATTCATTCCTTCAGCAGAAGAGGCACAACCCACCTTAGGACCTACTTAGCAAAGACTATTAGTCAACCTAGAAAGCTTCCAGGTGGTGTTTCCATCCCTAAGCAAGCAGAACAGCAGGTGCTTTCCTAGCCAGCCTGGCCCCACCCTGCTTTCCCTGGGCATCCATCATCACAGCAGGGGCCTCTCAGGTCTACCAGTCACACCTGGGCTTTTGTCCGCCTCCTTCTCAACTGACTTGTCTTTGTCACTTATTGTAATATTTTCACATCCTAATAGATGGATGAATTAAAAAGCATTTACTAAGCACCTGCTATGTGTTAAGCATGGATTACTAATTAAAGTATCAGATAAATGACTCATGGGTTACAGCATTGATTGGGGGGCATGTTTCCCACTGCTTTCCCTAGGTGTCAAAGTTGCTTGGTTCAGCCCTGGCTCCAAAGATGACTCTTCATGAGGTGAGGTATGTGGAGGTGATCATGGAGCGTCCCTTCTCTCTTCTCTTCTGCCTCTATCTTCTAATACTTCAGGGATCTATGAGCTTGTGAGCGTAAGCAGTTCTTCTTTTACTGCTGATCACAACCCCTTCCTCCAGCCTGTCCCTCATCCCCACAACATACCTTCCTAGATTATCTTCAAGAGCTGCTGTTGTCCAATGTGGCCAACTTGGTCATGAGCCTCTCTGAACTTTTGAGGATCGTAGCTCACAGATTCAGAACTGGAAGGCCACCTAGTCCAAACCTTTCATTACACACGAGAAGACTGTAACCCAGAGAGGTTGAAGAGACTTGCCTAATATCACATAACCAGTAAGTATCGGAGGCAGGACCTGAACCCAGGTCCTCTGACTTCAGAACAAGTACTCTTTCCACTGTGTAGATCCAGCATTGGAAGAGACCTTCAGAGGCTTCTTTATTCAGCCCCCTCATTTTATGGATGAGGAAACTGAAGCAGAGAACAGTTACGTGACCTGGTACCATAAGATCACAGATGCAGAGCTGGAAGGGACTTCAGAGGCCATCTAGTATAAACCCTTATTTTAGAGAAGAGGAAACTGAGGCCTAGGGTCAAGAAACAACATGTCCAAGGTCTCACATGGGATCTCACATCTAGAGTCAGAAAGAACCTCAGTGTGGGCATCGCCTATCACCTGTCTTTGTACAGACCAAGAATGCCCTTCCTACTCCTCTGTCTTTCAGATTCCTTGGGTTCCTTCAAGGCCTAGTTCAGGTTCAACTTCTCAGGAATGTTCACTTCTCCCTCATTTGTGAGTGCTCTCTCCCAATGGAATTATCTTGTGTTTGCTGATTTCTGTGCATGCTGTAACCCTGCAGGAGAATATAAACCTGCTTGAGGATAGGAACCGTTCTATTTTTGTCTCAGTGCCTACAGTACAGGCATGTTATACATAGAAGGTGGCTAACAAATATTTGTTGGATAAAATTGAAGGATATTAGGCTCCATACCCAGCCAATCTCTATTTCTGGTCATGTGTGCCCTTACTAATGGCCTTCATACCACTTCTTACATTAAGTACTCAGTAGTAATATGGTCCAGCTGACATACACCCATCATGAACCTCCCCATTGCCTTTTGGGTCACCCATAAGTTTGGTCCTTTGGACATAGTACAGTTCTAAGTTTTGTAACTATATAGTATAGATGAAAGAATATTTGTGGTGAAAACATGGGCTTTTCCATCTAGGAGCTATCTGGGATTGCCACAAGTGCCAGCCCATTACTTCTTTCTAACCCTGAATAACCTTAATTAACTAACCCTAACCCTAACCCATTGAACTCTAAAGCCAGATTATTATCTATGGGCAATTTCTGTCCAAAGTCTAGGTAGTGATGGTTTAATTTAATGGGCTGCCCATCATGCCCTACGTGGAGCAAGCTGGGCAATCTGCTTTCTTCATCCACTTGGTTTCTCCTTCATGGATTACTTGGCTGATTTTCTTTTGAATGGTCATTAATCTCAATGAGGAGATCCTATAGTGTTCTTCTTGGGCTTGATGCAAACATGACAATGTCTTAGACAAACAGGTGCATCTGGAGGCATTCAATAAATATGTGATTTCATTTGATGTCCTTTAGTCTCTGTGTCCCACAGATGGCTGTGTGGGTGCCAGCTGTTGCTCCTTGCATGATTAATCTGGTGGTTATTTCAAGTCATGAATATGGGAGGTGTTAAAATCTCATAGAGGAGATTAGCTTCTCTATACCCAAGTTGCAATCTAAGCTCTGCCTTGCCCCTATTAACCTGCATAATGAGCGGGATTAAAATTACCCTGAAGACAGTCAGGAATTTATTTGTCAGACTTTGGGATAATTTGTCCTTTTCCAGTAGGGGGTGGAACCACTGAGGGGTACAGTGGAAAGAGAGCTGGATTTGGAATAAGAGAAGCCAGGTCCAAATCTCAGTCATATACCTCATTAGCTGTGGGCCTTTGGGCAATCGCTTTATTTCTCTGGGCCTCGGTTTCTTTATCTGTAAAATAAAGTTCTTAGGACTTTGAGAATCTATGAGATCCCTACCAGTTCGAGATCTCTGCTGTTATGATTCTTAATCCCTATACCTTTCTGGGCCTCAATTTCCTTAACTGTAATATGAGGGGATTAGCCTACATGGCCTCTAAGATGCCTTTCAGGTCTATGTCTAGGATCCTATGACTCCTACTCCCACTTAGAAATCTCACCTAGTGAATGAGCACAGTGGGAACTGACTCATCCTGATTCACAAAGCATTTCACTGGTGTGTGTGCTCGGGCTGTATTCTCTGGAAGGTCAAAAAATGTTCTGCCCAATATATCCCTGCCCATCAAGGACCTTAAGGAAGCTTGGCCATGCTAACTGGGTTAAGACATTAGGGCACCTAATTAGCATATTAGCATGAATTCTTTTATCTGATTAATTTCACTGCCATCCACCTTCTCTCTCAAATCAGGATCCTAAGGGCATGGCATAAACAAATGGTTAAGTTATGATGGGGAAGGAAAGAAGGAAGGAAGGAAGTAAGGAAGGGAAGGAGGGAGGGAGGGAGAGGGAGAAAAAAACATTAAGTGTCTAAATTATGTGCCATGCACTGTGCTAAGTGCTGGGGTCAGACCTACTGGATGCATAGTAGAGTACTATGCACACAGAAGGCACTTAGTAAAATGTTTATGGAAGGAAGGGAAGGAAAGGGAGAAAAAGAGATGAAGACTAAGCCTGATGGGATCCTGCCATTGGGCATCCTGGGCTCTTAGAGGACAGGTACTAAAAAGGGGAAGTGACCATGAGGGAGGAGAGCTAAGAGGAATAAACCCCAGCCAGGCTCAATCATAGGTGCAAAGGATGGAGATGGGAACCTGGAAGAATCAAGGGCTTAGGCAGGCGGTGGTGGGGTGTGTGGCTGGGGGAAATAATCTAATTGTATGAGCTGTTCTTTTCTATTTCTTCTGCATTTATTGATGACTTAATGAGAATGCTCTGGGTCTTTTCCACCAGAGGACGATACCTCAGTGGGCGATGAACTATTCAGTGTGGGAACTCCTTCAATCATGCAGACTTCCATTCCATTCAAGCCTTCTCTTCCCGTGGATCCTTGCTCATGGGCCCCTATCAATCCTCTATGGATGCCCTAACCAATTCAATGGCAGCTGGTCTCTTGGTCTTCCACAGTCACCAGAGCAGTTCTATGGCCATTGCTTATTTTGTGCTTGCATCTGTCATCCCTTACTTTGACAAAATGATAAATTCACTCACTTTCCAGATCACACACTTCCTGGATGATACATTCTGCACCAAATCTTCAGCATCTGGTCAACAGGCAGGAGCCTAACTGTGTCCACATTCAACTTATCATAGCTTTGTGGATTGCCTATAATTGGATGTTTTGAGAATTATGGCAGCCCGTGATAGGCAGCCATACAACATCAACAACAAGATAGAGAAAGGGCTTGTATCACTGGTATCATTTCATTGGTATAGGGAACTCCCAGAGGAGGAAACTCCTTCTTCCAAGACAGGTTGACACCTCCTTTGCCACTTAGAGTCATAGAAAGCTGCCTAGAGCACTCATAGGTGAAGTGACTTGCTTGACCTGGGGTCACATAGTCGTATGTATCAGAGGCAGGACTTAAACCCAGATCTTCTGGGGTCCAAGGGAAGCTCCTAGAAAGTTGCCAAAAGCACCAAAGTTAAATGCCTTGCCCAGGATCCCACAGGTATTATTTTTCAGAGGCAAGAATTATTAGTCTTTAAAAAATATGAGCTTTTGTTTGAGGTGAAGCTTGGCCTTGTGGAAAGGGTTACACAATTCCCAAATGTGATTCTGCCAACTCTTCCTCCATTTAATTCTATGTCTAACTCACTGTCCATCTCTACTTCTCATTCAGACATACCTGGTAATGTACCAGCTCAGTGGGCCACTTGTCCAACTGCAAGTCATAATCTAGGTATTTTTCATCCACTTAGGTTTTCCTGGATGGATTGTTTGGTTTACCTTTTTCAGTGGCTATGATTCTCATTTGAGGGCCCATAGTGCTCTGGGGCTTGATGCAATCAGTACAGTATCACCCTCACCCAGGAATTGTTGAGGACTAATGGGGAATGGAGGAGAGAAGAGAAGGGAAATCATTATTTCACTGTATAAATCATTTCCTTCCTCACTCTTTATGCTTTTTTTCAGAAGGTATAATTTCCTTCCCCAAATGACTTTTCTTTCTTTTTCTTGGCACATTCTTATACTCTGTCAAACAGATGACAATGTCCTTTAAAGAAAATTGTTCATTAGGTAGTCAGTAGCTCCCAAGGTTATGCCTCCTCCTGGCATGAGCCAGGCTAATGGAAAATAGTCTTTACAGGAAGCTTTTTGTCCAAGGCAAGTGTTATTCTAAACTCTGGGTTTCTATATGTATGCCTGAGACGGCTTTTCAGAAATCAAGTTTTCATTCAAAGAGTTCCTTTTGTCATTGGACTGAAGAAGTAATATAAATAGTGCCCTGAACTCACCTTGGTTCCTTGTGTCTCAAAGATAATGACAGCTTTTGGGGTACTTGGCATGTGAGCATTTGGAAACTGACGGCAGACATCCTGGCCATTAAATGGGATGGAAATCATGCTGCTAAATCAGGCTGCTCAAACAGAAAACCACCTAGCAAATGGAGGGATAGGAAGGCAGAAAAAAAAAGGCAATGCAAAGGTCCAAAGGTGAAACAGTCAGTCAGTTATAGCACAGTGCCTGGCACATGGTAAATGCATCATCATCATCATCATCATCATCATCATCATCAATCTCTGCAGCTACAAAGACTGTGAGAAATGCCACCCTGGGGGAAATCCACAGTGCACCCCACCCAGTATCCTGTCTCTCCTAGAGACACCTCACAATCCACTGAAGAAAGCCAGGCATCTTTCTGAGCTGCACTGGGGAGGACTGAAGAACAGGAATGTTGTAGAGGGGAATTTTGTTCAGGTCTTGTTCAGGAGGCACAGTGGATTTCAAGACAGATGGAGTTCAAATCCTATCTCAGACAGTTACTTGCTGTATGGCCCTGGGCAAGTCACAATCTCTGCTTATCCCAGTTTCCTCATCTACAAAATAAAGATCATAACAGCACCAACCTTACAAGATTGTTGTGAGGATCAGATGAGATAACGTATATAAAACTTCACAAACTATAAGGCAATATATAAATGTCTGCTAATATCATTATGACTTAGGCTAGGATGGATGATCCCCTCCCAGCTCCGAGGCTCCATGAACTTCAGAAACCATGTCTTAGACATTGAATCATAAAATGTTAATGCTAAGTGGCAGCTAGGTGGCACAGTAGATAGATCACCAGTCCTGGAGTCAGGAGGACCTGAGTTCAAATCCATTTCAAACACTTGACACTTACTAGCTGTGTGACCCTGGGCAAATCACTTAACCCCAATTGCCTTACCAAAAAAAAAAATGTTAATGTTGAAAGGTTCCACTTTGAGCTAGAAGGTGCCTGTTCCAAAATCCCCAGCACATGGATACTCAAAAACATTTGTTGATTGATTCTACAGAGGAACAAGTTGAGGTCCACAGAAGGAAAATAAACTTGTCAAGGTCATCTAGGCAGAGCCCAGATCAACTCATTTGTTTCTCATTAGACTATGAGCTCCTTGAATACAGGGACTGTCTAGTATTTTTCTTTGTATCGCTAGAGTTTACCAGAGTGGCTGTCACTTAGTAAGAGGTTAATAAATATGCATTGACTGACTGACAATGACCCTTCCTGGTCAAAAAGGAGAACTGTTTTGTTTGTTTGTTTTTTTTAATCTCCATTTTACCAGCTGAGGGAATCAAGGATCAAAGGTATTAAGTGACTTGCCCAAGATCACCCAGCAAGTAAATGATTGGGATCAGACTAGAATCCAGGTCTTCTGTCTCCTAGCTCAGTATTATTTTCATTACCCACTGCCTTCATGATTTTATAAACTTGGGTTGTAGAGTACATGTTAGAGAATAATGTGTGAGAAGATTAGAAAGGTAGGAGGGGGTCAAGGTTGTGATGGGCTTTACATGCAGGATTTGAGATTTGATGCTCGAGGTAATAAAGGAACCACTAAAGGTTACTGACCAGGGAGGTGGCAGGGTTCAACCTTTGTTTTGGGAAAATTCCCTTTGGCAGTTGAGTGGAGAATGAATCAGAGCAGGGAGAGAACTGAGGCAGAGAGAGTGACCAGGAGCCTCTGGTGCTAGTCCAGGTGGGAGGTGATGAGGCCTTCAGCTAAGGATGTTGGCTGTGCGAATGGAGAGAGGGAGTGATTGTCAAGGATGTTTGGAGGTAGAAATTACAAGGACTTCCAATTGAGTAAGGCAAGGGAGGTGAAAGAGTTGAAGATGACTCTGAGGTTATGATCCTGGGTGACAGGGAGGATGGGGTGCCCTCATAAGGAAGGCTGGGGGAGGGCGAAGTTAGGGGTGGAGGAGGAAGATAATGAGTTCTGCTTTGGATGTGTTGAGTTTCAGATATTTACAGGATATCCAGTTCAAAGGGTCCAATAGGTGGCTGGACTGGAGCTCAGGAGAGAAATAGGAGCTGGGCAAAAAGATCAAGAAATTATCTGCATGGTGATGATAAATGAACTCATGGGAGCTGGTGAGATCACCAAGTGAAAGAGTAGTGGGGAGAAAAGAAATGAGGGCCCAGAACAGAAGAGTAGGCACACCAAGGGTTAGTGAGCATGACATGGAGGAAGAACCAGCAAAGAAGGAAGAATCAGATGGATACGGGAAAAAGCAGTGCCATGGAACTCTAGAGAAGGAAAGTGTCCAGGAGAAAAGGTAATCATTGGTGTCAAAGACTGCAGAACCATCCAAAAGGCCATTTAGTTTGGCAATTAAGAGGTTATTGGTAATTTGGAGGGAGAGACAGACAGACAGAAACAGAGACAGAAGAGAGACAGACAGAGACAGAGAGAGAGAGAGACAGAGAGTAATCTTAGATAAATAAGGAGGTTGGAAACTTCAGAGAGCTTTCCAATGTGCTGACGAGCAACTTCGCAGGCTGCCTGTCCAACTGTTTTATATTTTAGGGGCAACAAAGACAATTGCCCAGATTGTCCAAGCTGATGACTTGACATATGTTTGATAAAAGAGGACTGTGACTTCTAGTTACCTCTTCCCAGGCTGTCTCACGATCATGTCCAAGGTCTGTGTTGCTCCTTTGGGTCACTCTGACCTGAAGACCAGTGTCTCCCAACATCAAACTCTGATGATGCCAAACTCCTTTGTGGAGTCCAACATCTGACCCAGATCATTTGGGTGGTTTTTCTTCCTTACTACCTATCTCCACTCCAAGTCTATGTTCTCTTTTCTCACCTTGACCTCAGATGCCTCCTCCCACACTAGGTCTTTCCTGATCTCTCTACCCCCCCCCCCAAGCAGGGCTTAGTACTCTCCTCACTTCCAACATTTCTTCAAATTTACTTTGTATATTTTCTATATTTATCTGTGTACATTTTTCCTTCCAGCAGAAAGTAAGCTCCCTGAAGGCAGGAGCTGTTAGTTGTTTTTTGTGTGTGTGGTTTTTTTTGTGTGTCTCAGCACACCCAGTGCTTAGAACATAAATAGTAGACGATCAGTAAATACCTGGTGGATGAACTTGCCTTCACATTAGGGTAGTTCAAGGGCTGCATTCCTTAACAGTTGTCCTCATTACATTTCTTTCAGGGCCTTGATTGGCATGAAATCACATCTCAAACCGGTTAAGGTCTGGCCTTCCATCACAGGACTGCCAGGAGCTGCCAGGGTCTCAATGTGTTACCAAAGAGTCAGACTCTCACAAATAGACAGAGTGGCCAAGT
Organism: Vombatus ursinus; assembly: GCF_900497805.2. Classification (NCBI taxonomy): domain Eukaryota; kingdom Metazoa; phylum Chordata; class Mammalia; order Diprotodontia; family Vombatidae; genus Vombatus; species Vombatus ursinus. The sequence continues at coordinate 3,883,435 of NW_020952679.1, forward strand.
CTTTCTACAGTCGGCTGGCACTTCCAGCAGGCCCAGAACTGCAGATGTATTTCCACAAAGCCACACTGTGGGCAGCCAGGAGAACATGTCCTCTGTACTGACTGAATTGACTTTTGTCATAAAGAAAACAAGGAGCCTGCTTTTGAGTTGGTTCCATTGTGGGTTTACAGCTCCTGAATTTCTCAGATACCCAAAAGAATCCACAATCTCTCTCATCCTGTGACTTAGCCCAATATGTATTTTTTATTTTAATTTTTGAAATTGTTTTACTGATTTCTTTCCTATCATTTCCTGGTACATTTCCCCACCATTATTGTAACAGAGTACAGATAGGCAAGACAGATGGACACACTGACCATGTCTAATAGGGCACATACGTTGTCTCTTGCCAGGAGTCTGCCACTGCTATACGGACAAGGGAAACAACTCAGTATTTTTCAAAAGTTTACATGAAGTGCCAATGGGGCTTTGAAGTGGTGACACAGCTGTGTTCCTCCCCCTCCCCACCCAGTGCCACCCCCCTCAGCCAGTCTGTCAGGCTTCTCAGTCACTAGCCAGAGTCATGGGGCAGGGACCTGAATTTCTAGCAGTCTCTAACTTGTTTTTGTCTGTGTTTTGCAGGGTGGATTTAAGACACAAAGGTTCTCCAGACTGTGATATTTGATCCCTCCTCCTTGGAGAAGGCAAAATGATTCCTGCAGCTGCTATGGTGAAAAATTAATTCTTTCATTTTTCCACATCGAGACTCTTTTTCTTTATAGGAAAAATACAGGACATGGTATTTATTTCATTGACCTGGCTCATTCTTCTATCATCAGGCTTACCCAGACATACAGGGCAAATATAATTGGGGACCAAAAGGCCCTGGGCTGAGTAAACAGTAGGAGAAAGAGGAAATGGGTTGATGGAGGCTGGGTGCTGTTACTTTTCTGCATGACTTCAGAGAATGGAGCCATATTTTCATCTTGGCAAGCTAGACTTCCCTTTGTGAGATTCATACCATCATTACTGGGTCTGTGGATTCCTGACCCCATGAGAAACTGGGCAAGGAGGTAGGTTCACATTTTCACATTTTTACTGAATCCAGGGCTTCTCCCGGTACCTGGCACATAGAGTGTGCTTAAGAAATGTTTGTTGATTGATTGATACCGGTTATCTATTCTCCCTACCCACAACATACTGCTCAATTTGCATAGTCTTTCATACAAATTACAGCCAAAATATTTTAATTGCCAAAATTGTTTTTGTTCAGTCTTGGCTGACCCTTCATGACCCTATTTGGAGTTTTCTTGGCAAAGATACTGCAGTGGGTTGCCATTTCCTTCTCCAGCTCATTTGACAGGTGAGGAAAGTGAGGCAAAGTTATGTGACTTGCCCAGGTTTATACAGCTAGTAAGTGAATGAAAACGAATCTTCCTCACTTCAGGCCTGGCCCTCTGTCTACTGCACCACCTAGCTGCCCAGTTGCCAAAACTACCAGGTGCTTATAATCTTAGAGCCAACTAGATCCAAACCCTTCTCCAAAGTTATTTTCCTAAAGCACAAGTCTGATGGTGTTCATTCTCCGCTCAATAAACCCCAGTGGCTCTCAGTTACTGCCAGGATCAAATATATAATAATTAATATATAAATATAAAAATAAAATATAAAACGTTCTGTTTGGCTTTTAAGGCCCTCCACACCCTGGCCCTTTCCTACCTTTCCAGGCTTCTTATATGTAATGTTCCTCCTAGCTCTCTATGAGCCAGGGACATTGATCTGCTCACTATTCCTCACACAGGATTCAGTGTCTGCTCACTGCATTTTCCCCCTGGCTTGGAATTCTCTCCATCCCCAGCCCTGCCTCCTGGATTCTCTAGACTCCTTCAAGACTCAGCCCCAAACCTCCTTTCTTTCTGCAGGAGACCTGCAGTTCTTTACTCTTCTCACACCTTCTGTCAGAGATGATCCCCTTGGACTGTATGTATATATTCAGTATTTGCATCGTTATCTACCTGTCGTTCCCTTCCTCCCCGACTCCCCAGTGAGGCTGTGAATTCCTTGAGGGAAGGAACCATTTTTGCTTCTCTTTGTAAAGTTTCATTGGCTGTGACCCAACAAGTATGCCTGATTCTGGTGAAGAGCATAGTCCTCATCTGTCTTCTCCGGTCACGGTTGGTCGTTGATCAGAATTCTTACATCTTTGCAGTGTTTCTATTGTTTAAATTGTACCCCTGGCTCTCCTCACTTCTCTCTGTATTAGCTCATCCAACTCTTCGCAGGTTATTCTGAAGCCATCCATTTCGTTACTTCTCACAGCACAAGAACACTCTGGCATGTTCATACGTCATTGGCTATTCTTCAAGACATGGGCAGCCCGTCAGTCTTTAGTTCTTCACCGCTACAAAAAATGCTACTACAAATAGTTTGGTATATATGGGTCATTTTCCTCTTTCCTTGATATTGTGGGGTATAGGCTCCAATCCATCCTTTACACTGACTGCCAAAATAGTCTTCCTATGACATGGTCTTGCCAAGTCACTCCCCTTCCCAAATACCTTCTTTGGTAGCTCCTTTTTGCCTCTAGAATAACATAAAAACTCTTCACTCTGGCATCAAAGACCCTGCAGAGTCTAGCTCTAACCTACCTTTCCAGCCTTATTCCACATACTTCCTTTGGCCACTGTGTTCCAGCTGAATTAAATTACTACTTGTTCCTAGAATTTGAAATTCCGTCTCCCACCTCCTTGTATTTCCTGTTTCCACACACTGTGTGCCCCCTATTTTCTCCAGGTCTCTGTCTCCTCATCCTAACCCCTCCCATCTTCTCCAGGAGATTGCCCTGTCTCTCTCTCAAACAAAGCAAAAATGAAAACACATTTGGATCAACCCCAACCTCTGTTGTCTTATCTCTCCCCTCCTCAGTCACTCTCCTCAGTGACTCCACTTTCTCTCCTCTCACTTTCTTCTAAACCCTCTGCAGTCTTCTTTACTACCTCATCATTCAACTGAAACAGCTCTCTCCAAAGTTACTAATGACCTAATTGCCCCATCTAATGACCTTTTCTCAATCCTTATCCTTCTTGACATCTCTGCAACCTTTGACATTACCAATCACCCTCTTTTCCTTGATACTCTCTTTTCTCTAGGTTTTATTTTTTAATTGTCTCTGTCCTATTTATCCTCCTACATGGGGATAATTGATCCTTCCTTATCTCTTTCTGATGGATCTTCATCCATGTCATATCCATGGGTGTCCTATGGAGCTCTTTTCTGGGATCTCTTCTCTTTTTTCTCAATGCTCTCTCGCTTAATGAGCTCATCAGCTCCCCTGGGTTCAGTGATAACCTTTATGGAGATGATTCCCAGATCGATACATCAGCCCCAGTTTCTCTTCTGAGCTCCAGTCTCACATCACCAGTTGCCTATTGGACAACTCTGACTGGATGTGCTACAGACAACTCAAAATCAACACGTCCAAAACAGAACTCATTACCTTACCATTCCCCCTCTCCAAAACACAAAGTAAACAAACAAACAAAATCACCTCCCCTCTTCTGAATTTCCTTAGTAGTGTCGAGGCTACCACCACCTTCCCAGTCACTGCGGTTTACGACCTAGATGGCATTCTCAACTCCTTATTCTCATTTGTTCTACGTATCCCGTTGGTTGTCAATCTACTAGATTCCAGACAGCTCTCATATTTATTTCCTTTCCTCTGTACACATGGCCTGGTTCAGACCCTAGTTACTTCATTCCTGGATTGTCATAGCAAGAGCCTCCTTGCTGATAGCATTGCCTAATGAATGTCCTAAGGTGGAGATTTTGCCACATCACCTCTCTACTCCACAAACTGAAGTGACTCCCTATTACCTCCAAGATCAAATAAAACTCCCTTCTTTGTTATTTAAATCCTTTCATAACCTGGCCCCTTCCTACCTTTACAATCTTCTCGTACTTTATTCCCTCCTACCCACTCCTCAATCAGCTGCACTTGCTGTTCTTGAACCCCACACTCCATCTCCTGACGTTACCTTCCCATGAAGGGAGTAGTTGTCCCCATTCTTAGAATTCTTTCCCTTCTCCCCTCCTGGCTTCCTTTAAGATTCAGCTTAAATTCCACCTTCTGTAGGAGGCCATTCTAGGTCTCCTTCCACCCTCATCTCACACAAACTGCTACTCCCTTCCCTCTGACACAGCTTTGCATCTACTCTGAGTACATCTTCTGTGTACCTGGTTATTTTTCTGTCTTCTCCACTGATGGTAGGGACTACTTTTGCCTTTTTTGTAAAAATCCCCAATACTTAGCACAGTGCCTGGTACATAGTAGGTGCTTAATAAATGTTCCTTGACTGATTGACCCTAAATCCACGATCTTTCTGTTGCCCCCTATCTGGTATTGGTATCACTTCCTATCTTGTATGAGACTTCTCTGGCTACCTGGAATCTCGCTCCCATTCATTCTAACACTTTGCCTACCCCATGGAAGTAAACCCTAGTACTTTGCATTTAGTCAATGGGTACTCTGTTTGGGATACTGTAAACAAACTGAGCTCCTAAAGCCTTTGCTTTAAGTGGCTTCTATATCCCTGAGGGTTTTGGACTTCAGTTGCCCTTCTCTTATCAAGTGCCAACTGTCTCAACTGGCCCAGAGGAGACACTCTGTAATGGTTGGGCTAGACCAGCAGACACCCAGCTCATAGCTTGGGGAAAGGTGGGGGAGGGGAGAAGACAGCGAAACTCTGGTTATTATCTAGTGTTATCTCCAGTCCTTTGGGGCCATTCAGATCTGTGGGGCCTGATCAGAGAATCTGACCTGGTAAACAATGGTCTCTGTGTCCCCTTGGAGCTAGAACAATCAAGGAAGTGTGTATTCACTCACTGGCCCAGGAAACTGCCATCCAGACTCTCAACTTCCAGCACGTCCCCATTCCGGAGTGCCTTCCCCAAAGATTCGGACTTCTGTGGCCTCAGTCTAGCCATTCTGCAAATGATCGGCTTGGCTGGCTGATTGGTTGTCCTGCGTTCCCAAAGAGGACTCAAACGACATCGCTGCTAGAGTCAGGTTTCAGTGCATCCGACTGCGGCTGATCAGACCAATATGAGCTTGGAAGGCTCTACCACAGGTCAGGCACAAATAGTCCGTGTGAACATTTGAGAGGTTTCTCTAAATCTGAGCATCCTGCGTTTCCTCTGAGCTTTTTAAATTCTGCTTTGCTCAAAGAGGACAGCACATTTTCTGATGGAGGCAAGCCATGCTGAGCAGTCCTGTGCCAGTGTCTCCCTCACACAATCAATTCCAAAGTTCTTTTTTTTAAAATTTTTTTATTAATTTATTTTGATTTATCAATAATCATTTCCATATGCTTTTGAGTTTAAAATTTTTCTCCCCCTTCCTCCCCACCACCCTCCCCAAGACGATGCATAATCTGATATAGGCTATGCATTTACATTCATATTAAACATATTTTCACATTAGTGATGTTGTAAGTAGAAATTAAAACCAATAGGAGGAACCATCAGAAAGAGGAAACAAAACTCAACAGAAGAGAAAAAAAATAACAATTCGGCTTCCATAGTTCTTTGTTTGGATGTGGATAGTATTTTCCTTCACAGGCCTCTGGAGATGTCTTAGATCCTTGTATTGCCAGGAAGGGTTAAGTTTATCAATATTAGTCATCACACAATGTGGCTATTGTTGTGTACAATGTTCTCTTGGTTCTGCTCACTTCACTCAGCATCAGACCATATAAGTCTTTCCAGGTTTTTCTGAAGTCAGCCTGCTCATCATTTCTTATAGCACTATAGTATTCCATCACATTCATATACCACAGCTTGCTCAGCCATTCCCCCCACTGATGTATTCCAAAGTTCTTAAGAGATACCTTGAGGGTGTCCTTGTATCACTCCTTCTGACCACCACTTGCCCTGTGTGAGTTCTCCATAAAACAGTCTTTTTGGCAAGTGAACATTTTGCATTCGAACAACATGGCCCGCCCATGGGAGTTTTGCTCTCTGAAGCAGTCTTGATGCTTGGCAGTTTAGTACGAGAAAGGACCTCAGTGTCTGGTATCTTATCCTGCCAAGTGATCTTCAGAATCTTCCTAAGACAATTCAAATGGAAGCCATTCAGTTTCCTGGCCTGGCACTGGTAGACCGTGTAGGTTTCACAGGCATACAACAATGAGGTCAGCACAATGGCTCTGCAGGCCTTCAGTTTGGTAGTCAGTCTAATAGCTCTTCTCTCTCACGCTTTCCCTCGGAGCCTCCCAAACGCTGGGCTAGCTCTGACAATTAGTGCATCAATCTCATTCTCAATGTGGAAAGTACACTATCAAGGTAAGTGAACTTACCCGCAGCATTCAAAACTTCTCCATTTGCTACAACCAATGGTTCCACATATGGATGGTGTGGTGGTGGCTGATGGAGCACCTGTGTTTTCTTGTTGTTAATTTTTAGGCCAGAATTAGCCCAAGCAGCAGAGAATTGGTCCATACTTTGTTGCATCTCAGCTTCAGAGGCCGCACTGAGCGCACACTCATCGTGGCTTGTGCTGGGAGAATGTGCTGGGCTTGGTGTCAGGAAGACTTGAGTTAAAATAGGAACTCAGACACTTAATAGCTGTGTGACTCTGGACAAGTCTCTCAACTCTGTTTGCCTCAGTTTCTTCATCTGTAAAATGATCTGAAGAAGGAAATGACAAAACACTCCATTATTTTTGCCAAGAAAACCCCAAATCAGATCATGAAGGTTCAGACACAATTGAATAACAACAATGTAACCCAAATAGGCTAGAGTCTCAAATTAGAACATCAGTCCATCCTACCCCCACACAACCTTAGAAAGCATTAAATATTGGGGTTTTGATTTTTAAAAATTTTGTGTATACTATATATGACTTCTGTAATAAAACATAAATTCCTCAAGCTCAGGAATTATTTTCATTATTGTGTTTATTTCCCCAGTCTAGCAGTGTCTGGCACATAGTAGGAGCTAAATAAATGCTTCTTAAATATAAATGCATTCTGCCCTTTTAGAAAGTGGCACAGTGAGAACACTGACTTTAAAGACCAGAACCCAGGTTCAAATCACACTCTAATGCTCGCTTCCTAGCTGGGTGACTTTGAGCAACTCATTTACCCTTAGTTTCCTCATTTGAAAAATGAGGGTATTTGATGAGATTTCTTGCCAAACTCTTCTTATGAGCTAAATATGGTTCGGAAACTCAAATCAGAGAGAGATAAAACAGAGAAAGAAAACTATTGGTCAATATCTCTAATGAGTGCCCATGTAAAATGTTGAATAAAATATCAGTGAAGACGTTATAACATATTTAAAAGATTGTACATTGTGAGCTGTTTTATTTATGACAAAAGTACAAGTTTGAGCCAATATTTGGAATATATATATATAGAGAGAGAGACTATATTAATATAATTAAGTAATAATAACTAATATAGAATATATAGAGACAATATTAATAACAGAGACAATATAAATTACATGATATCAAAATACATGCTGTATTTTGATTTTGTATTTTAAGTATAGTAATAAATGAAATGTAAGATAGCAAATAGTATCTATCTAGAATCAATAAATAGTATAACCTATAATGATGGAACATGAGGCATTTCCAATAGCATTAGAAATAAATCAAGAATGCCATTGTCACCAATATTGTTTTTATGTCATTCTAGAAATCGTGGGGCATCTAGGTGGCACAGTGGATGGGGCACCAGCCCTGAAGTTAGGAGGACCTGAGTTCAAGTCCGGCCTCAGGCCAAACACTTGACACTTACTTAGCTGTGTGACCCTGAGCAAGTCACTTAACCCCAATTGCCTACCAAAATATATATATCCTAGCCATAGCAATACAATAACAACAACAAAAAGAAGTTAAGGAAATAAGCACAGGCAAAGAAAAAAAATTCTCTCTTTTTTTTTTTAGATGAAATGCTGGTATACTGAATAAAAATCCTTACAAAGTCAACTAAATACTAATTGAAACAGTAACCAGTAATGTAGTAGTATGTAAAATAAATGCACAAAATTATCAGCCTTTTTGTAGATTACCAACAAAACCCTGCAGGAAGAGACAGAAAAAGAAATTCAATTCAAAATAAATAAACAATTTATAATCTAGCTACAGAGACACATCTAGGAATTGTATGAACACGATCTCAAAAACACTCTTTACAGAAATAGATCTAAATAATTAGAGAAATATAATCTCTTTATGGTTGGGTTGTGCCAATATAATAAAAATAGCCATCCTAAGTAATTTGTTGGTTTAATAATGTATTAAACTACCAATCACTTTATAGAATGAGAAAAAGAAACAATGTAATTAAAGAAAAAAGAAAGGTCAAGAACCTCAAAAGAAATAATTTTAAAAGCGTGAAGGAAGGGAGCCTAGCAATAATAAATATAAAAATATATTGGAAAGCAGTAATGATCAAAACATTTTGGTATTGGTTAAAAAATAGAAAAGTTTATTCACAGAACATATTAGGCTCACAAGAACCAGAAGCAAACTAATACTGAAACATAAGGTTTGATAAACCCAAGAACTCTAAATACTAGGGTAAGGACTCATTATTTGACCCCCCAAAAAATCTGGGTAAACTGGAATACAGTCTGGCAGAAATTAGGTTTAGACCAACATTGCACACCATATACCACAATAAGCTCCAAATGGACTTAAGACTTAGATATAAAAGATGATATTACAAGGAGAAAGGAGAAATCTTTCACAACTATGGATAGGGAAAGAGCTCTTGACCAAACTGGAAACGACTACGGGAGATAAAATCAACAATTTTGGTTACATAAAATTGAAAAGTCTCTAGGCTCAAACAAAATCAATGTAGTCAGAATTAGAAGGAAAATAATGAACTGGGGGAGTCTTTGTAGCAAATTTCTCTGATAAAGTTCTGATATCCTAGATATTTAAAGAAATAATACAAATATATAACAATGATTATTCCCCAATAGAGAAGTGGTCAGAAAATAAGAATCTTTCTAGAGAAAAAAGGCAATCTACCAAGAGCCAACTGAAAATATAATCCAAATCATTAAAATAAGAGCTATGTGAATTAAAACGACACAGATGTTCCACGTAACACCCCTCTGAAAGACAAAATAACTAGAAAATGGAACATAGCAACTCTAGGAAAGGCACACAAATGCACTGCTGAGGAAGAATTGTTCCAAACATTCTGGAAAGAAACTCCAACGTATGCCCTATAGTTACTAGACTAAGTATACCCTTTGACCCAGTGATATTACTACCACCCTTAAACATCCAAGGATATAAAAATAAAAGTATTTATAGTATTTAGTATTTTTTATTTATTTAGTATGTTTTTAATATTTAGTATATTAGTCTTTAGTATATATGTATAGTATTTATTTATTTAGCATTTCATATTTTATTTATTTATTAGTATAGTATTATAGCATAAAACAAAATATTAATAGCAATTCTTTTTGTTGTAGCAAAAAGCTAAAGACAAATCACATGCCCGTCATTTGGGAAATGACTGCACAAAATGCATTGGAATGATGGAAGGGCCAGGCTCTGGGAAACCTGGAAGGGTTTAGATGAATTGACACAGAATGAAGGGAGCAGAATTAGGAGGAAAAAAATGATGCACTGATTACAGTATTGTCAAAGAAAACAACTGTCAAAGACTTTAAGGACTCTGGTTAGTGCAAAGAACTCCAGAAGCCTGCAGATAAACATGTTTCCTTTTCAAGGCACAGAGGTAATGAGCTGGTGGTTCGGATTTTCAGAAATAGCCAATGTACTCATTTATCTTGGTATGCTTACTTGTTATAAGGTAGGGCTTTTTTTTTGTGGTAGTGGGAGAAAGGAAAGTGTAGAGGGAGAGTGATAGTGATCCTAATAAAAGGAAAGAAATAAGAGAGAATGAACAAATCATTAAAAATAAAAAAGAGCAAAAAGATGTTTAGAAAGGGACACAAGCAAACAAATAGCCTTGAAACTGCCATGTCAAATTCAAATTATTCAAAAGCAGGCTGTATGCAAGAAAAACTATAAAAACCGTCCATAAAAGTGCATAGTTTTGCACACAATCATCCTTTTTCAGTTGCTCTTTGCATTTTGAAATGTTTGTTGGCATTTATTAAGTTAATAATAATTTTTAAAAGGAACTTCATCTTAAGAAACAAGTAAGATCCTTCTAAAGTGCGAACAAACCGAAAGGAACTGAAGCCCCAAAACAGAATTAGAATAGAGACCACCACGATTCCGCCAAGCGACCTTCGAATGGCGCTGCTTTCAACAGGTGCGTCCAGTGAATCCTTGCCGGACAGACTAACAATGACCTCTGCAAGTGCGCACTTCCAGGGGACTTAAGGCCAACTGGCTTGGCTGGACAACACTGGCAGAGAACCAGCTTCCAATCGGGCTCTCGTGTCCCTCCAGCAAGTGCACAGACTTCGAGCTTTCATAAACAAACCGTCATAGGAAGAGGACGTAGGGGAGAGGAAACAGGAAACCTATTGAGCAAGAATGGATGCTGGGTGTGTGAATAGGGCTGCAAATGACTCATGCACAGGCAGAACATGCTGGGCATTGTCTGATGAGAGTTTCAGATGTTGGCTTTTTTTTTGACAGAACAGCTGATATAAATCCACATTAGCGTGGAGGGCTCTTTATTGAGCAGCGATTTATACTTACTGAATAGGCCACTGCTCCTTTGCCTTGGGGCACGTGTATAAATATGGACCAGCCTCCCATAATTACTTATAATTCACTAAAACAAACAAAAAACAAGAACAAGATCGAAAACCAATAACACAACACTTTCAATCCCCAAACCACTTCAAATGTATTTTGTAAATATTCTGTCCCTACCAACCCCCTTGTTAGAAGGCTAGCTGTTGGTTTCCCTTTTGTCTTTAGATCTTCAGTGCCTGACACATAGTAGGTACTTCATAAATGCTTGTCGATTGATTGAATTTAAACAAAGTAAGTTGAGTCCATAATTTCTTCCCTTCCCTTCCTGGCTTCCCTCAACGCCAGCTAGAATCCTACCTTTTCCGGGAAGACTTTCATGAGCCCCCTTAATACTAGTGCCTAACCTCTGTTGATTATCTCCAGTTTATCCTGCATAGATCTTGTTTGTACCTGGCTGGTTGCAGGTTGTCTCTCCCATTAGACTGAAAGCACCTTGAAAGAAGAGACCGCCTTTTGTCCCAGCACTTAGTGCAGTCCTTGGCATGAAATAGACACTTAATAAATGCTTATTGATTGGGTGACAAATTAAATATCATATGTAAAGTTCTTTGCACACCTTAAGGCACTATATAAATGCAAATAATAACTATTATTATTATTACTGTAGCAACCTAATTGTAACTTAGTGGGTAACATGAATTTATTTAGCATAAGAAATAGGATTTAGAGCTAGAAAGAAACTCAGAGGTCAACTAATCCACCCCTGTCCTTTTACAGATGGAGAAATTGAGACAGGAAGCCTCGTACATAGTGAAATGAGTTTTGGATGACAGCCAAAGGATTTGAGTTCAGATTCCAGCTGTATCACATACCATACCATATGAGAATCAGTTAAGGGAATTCAAGATGCTTAACTTGGAGAAGAGAAGGCTCCATGGGGGCTGGAGAGGGGAAGGATGTTAGCAGTCTCCGAGTATCTGAAAGAATGGCATGTGCGACAGGGTTGTTGTTCGTGTTTCTGTTCTTTTCGGTCCCAGAGGGAAGAGGCAGGAACAATGGATGGAAGTGGATGAGAAGTAAATTTAGGCTGGATTCAAGGGAAAACTTCCTAACAATGAGGGTTGTTCAAGGGTGAAAGGATCTGTGCTCTCAGTGGATGGGGGATAGGGGATCCCCCTGCTGGAGGTGTCGGAGCAGAGAACCGTGGGTCAGGTCTGGTATAGAAGTGACTTTCTGCTCGGACTTGGGTTGGACTCCATGGCTCTATGTCCCTCCCATCTCTGAGCTTCTGGTAAAGTATCATTAGACCACACCCTCTTCATTAGCCTTTCTCAGCAGCATGCTTCCTAAATGGAGTACACTGGACATAATTTACCCTTCCTTTGTGACTCCAGGTCATCACTAGGAATATAAACAATTGTACCACGAGGCTCCCAGGGGAAGCTGAAGGATGTAAGGCCATGGCTTCACAACCCTTAAGGGCCCTACTACTACATTTGAGGTCTTTAATATGCAGTTCATAATTTCTCAGTCTCTTCCTTTTTCCTTCAGGCTGTCAGTGGTCAGTTCTTACAGCTCATAAAAGTGTGCTGCCTCTAGGAGTCCTCCCTCTGCCTTTTTTAATTTTCCAGTTCAGAAACAATATTACCAAGCCAGTAAGAATTCTGCATAAAATAAGAGCAAATAGGCTCTGAAATTTAGAGTCTAAATGGAGATCTAGGGCACAGGTTGGGAACCTCTGGTTCTGAGGCCACACAATCCAAACTTCACAGAACAAATCCCTTTAAGAAAAGGATTTCTTCTATAAAACCTGGGCTCAGTCAAAGGGCCACACTTGAGGACCTAAAGGGCCACATGTGGCCTTGAGGCCACAGGTTTCCCACCCCTGGTCTAAGACATTCTTCTACCAGGAAAGTGACATCTGGCTACTAGAGGATTTAATTTTTTTTTGGTCCTTTTTCTAAGTTCTATATAGATAAGGCTATCAAGTAAATGAGGTTTTAGGGCAATGTTGTATTTAGCATAAGTGTGGCACACCAGAAACTCCAGGGACCTTAAATGTTATAAGCTCCCCAATACCCTGAGAAGCCAAAAGAATCTTCCACAGGAATGGAGTCCAAACCTTCTTGGGCCTGGAGGCCCCGGTCCCCAAGAAGAGCGTTAGATGACTGGAACAGAAAGTGACCTCCACCCAAGTCAAGGTCAGGCACCACTAGATGTCCAGCCAACCTCTATGACACAGGACTTAGAAACTCAGCTGACACTAGAACCACAGTGAGATGTCTCAGTGGATGCATTCACACCAGCCCTCGAAAGGTTGAAGAAGACTTCTCTCTGCAAATTGTCCAGAACTTCTGTGTGGGTTAGTTGATGGGTGATTATATACACTAATTGCTAAAGGAAACTAACGCAAGCATTGGAAGGAGGAAGCCAGGGTGGCTTCCTGGAGGCAGGTTTCAGGTGGGCAGGGTCTAGAGGGATGGGTAGGATGATAGAAGCGCTGAAGATGATAGAGACAGGAGAGATGAGTTGAACAGAGTTAGGGATTAAACACTCACTTGTATCAAATCAAGCCAACAAGTATTTATCACGTCATAAATATTTTTCAAATGTCTACATATACAGTGCCCTGTGCTAGGTACTGAGGGAGATATGAAACCAAGATTGTCATGGAGACAGAGCTTGACAGGCAGAGCTGGTGCTGGATGGTGATGGGCCCTAAATACCAGGATAAGGAGTTTGACCTTCACTCAGCAGTTAATAGGAAGTCACTGAAGACTTCTGAGAGATCCAGGAGGTAGGGTAATAGCAGGGGGTGCACCAGGCTTGGGATTGGAGGACCTGGGCTCTGCTATTTAGCACCAGTGGGCTTTTGGACGAGTCCCCCTCCCCTCTCTGGGTCTTATTTGCTTCATGTGTAGAACGGGCTGGATGAAGTCATCTCGAGGGTCCCTTCCAGCTTGGGAACTATAAGCCTTTGGTTTTCTTTATCCTCACAGCTGGCCCACACCCAGAGGGAAATTGCAAACACCGAGGAAGCACTCATTTCATCAGGGCAATAAATATTGACTGAGTAATCGCATTACTCTGACGGGAAAATGACGATCCTTTCTCTCCTAGGATGCTCTTCACTGTTAGCTGACAGCGATGCCCAAATTACGTAGGAGTGATGGTGACCTCCGACCTCCCCCTTCCTCCTGCTCTTATCTTCCTTCCTCTGGGGCGAGATGCTGCCTGTCTCTTCTCGTTAGGGAAATCCAGGATCTGTGAAGGGCGGGGTCTGTGGTGGTGGGACAGGGCAGAGGTCTGGACATTAGCACTACACTCTACAGCGGGCACGTTCAATGGTGAGTCGGAGGCTCTGGGTTTGAATCCCAGCTTGAACACTCACTACCTGTTGGCTAATGCTCTGGATGGTAGAGTCAAGACACAGAAAGGTCTTGACAGGCTAGAGCACTGGGAGGGACTCTGGGACTTGACTTCCCGAAGTCTCAGTTTTCTCCTTTGTAATTGGCTCAAACAGACTTCTGGCCTGAAATCTAGTTCTACTACACGCCAGGGGCTGGAAATATAAAGACAAACAGTCCCTGCCCTCAGAGAGCTCATAGTCTACTAGGGAGATAAAGCACGTGTGTGTAGCTTATATTTCCACAGAATTTTAATGTGTGGATGCGATCCCTCCCATCTGACCCTGGTATGATTATTTCAGGTTTACAGTTGAGAAAACTGAGGGAACTGAGATGAGGAAATTGAGAGTGATTGACTCAAATATGGATGCACAAAAAGAGAAGTACACCAATTGGCACTCTACAATTTGAGACGGGCCAGCTGGGAAATCAAGGCAGGCTTTACAAAAGGGGTGGCATCTGAGCTGGGCCTTGAAGGTAGATCAATATCTCTTCATCTGGAGATGAGGAAAGAGTTCATTCTAAAGATGAAAAAAGGTAAGGCAGGTGCAGGGAGGTAGCATAATGATAGAAGGCGAACCAAGGAAAGAGGGCTAAATTAATTTCCTTTTTTTTAAAACAGGATTACTATACTAGCAGGTGAGGTGAAGGCTAGAGCATAGTTTACTTGAATTTCAGTGAAGATTTTGCTGAATATCTCACATTACTCTTGTGGAGAACATGGAGAGATAATGAACTAGACACAGATAGGAATTCAGAGCTACTTGCAGGGCCAGGCTCAGTGTCAATGAGGCAAGGAGGTCTCTAATGTAGGACCCCGGGGATCTGCAGTGGGCTCAGAGCTATATAACATTTGCCTAAGTGATTTGGGCAAAAGGCATTGATGTCAAGGCCATCAAATTTGCAGATGACACCAAGCTAGAAGAGATGGCTAGGGTGCTGGATGGCAGTCAGGATCCACAGAGGTCTTAGAGAATTGGCCTAAATCTAAGATGAAACTCAGTAGGGATCAATGTAAGGTAGCCTTGATTGCCTCAGGCACTGGGCTCGGGTTGGTGACTGGGCTTCCTGGTCTGAAAGGCCAGAAAACACTTCAGCTCCCTCCCTAAGACTTCTGACCCTGGACCAACAGTCCGACCGACTAGGGAAGCTGGGCTCAGCCGAATCATCACGTCCTCACTCAGTATCCTGGTGGAACGTCCTTCCTCTGCTATAGCTAAGGAAGCCTCCTTTAGCGCTTGTCCAAGGACCTATGAGTGTCTCATTTTGTGCCAATACTGGCCCCAAAGACCCCCCTGACCTGACCCAGAACACTCCTTGTATACCGTCTCCCCATTGGACTGTGAACACCAGGAGAGAAGGGGCTGACTTTTGCCTTTCTTAGCAAGCTCTGCACCTGGTAAACAGCAGGTGCTTAACCAATGTCTGACTGACTGATGACCATTTGGGGGAACACCTAATAGGAGACCATCCTCTGCTCTCCCTCAATCCCTAGATATGTTCAGTTACCAAGTCTTGCTGTTTCTACCTCTTCAACATCCCTCACATCCAAGCGGCCATCACCTTAAGTCGGGCCTCATCACTATTTGCTTAGACGACCACAACAGCCTCTCGCTTGGTCTCCTAAAATGTAAACTCATAGGAGAAGGCAGAGATTGTTTCTTTTTCTTCTTTTTGTCTTGGTATCACCAGAGCCTGGCACATAGGAGGTGCCTAAGAAATGCTTGTTGATTAAGGATCTGAAGGACACGCATATGAACCATGGGGGGAGGGGGAGGGAGTCAAAGCCCGCAGCCAGCCGGGCCGGCGTCCTGCACCTAGTGGGGGGCACCCCCGAGTCTCCCCTGGGAGACAGGCTCAGGAAAGCCGAGAAATAGCGCCTGGCGAGCACGCCATCCAGCCCCCTCCAAATCCTTCCCTGTGAAAACAACCCGCAAAAAAGGAGAAAGCGAGAAAGCGAGAAAGCCCAGCCCGAGCTGACACTGACCAAGCTCGAGACGCCACAAACCGACTTCGGAAGCCAAAGTAACAAAAACTCGCTGCTCCCTCCCTCCCTTCCCCAAGGTGTGAGTGCGGAGAGGGGGAAGCGTCTATATTCAGGTCCCGGAGGGGAAGTCAGCAAGGTGCCCCATCTGGGACTTTACAGAAAGCTCCAATTCACCCCCTTTTCTTTCCCCCAATGGACCCTCCCAAGCCCCTCCGCCTTCTAAGTACCAGAGCCTTGATGTTAACCCTTTGGGTGCTGCAAGTGTACTCCAGCACAGCTCAGAGGGATCGTTTGTAGCACCTGGTACAGTTTCGGTGTGGCATTGTAGAGAGGACTCAGGCCATGGTTTTCTTCACAGAATCACAGCTGGAAAGAACTTTAGACCGAACCTTTGCACAGGGTCACGCGCATCCCCAGAACGCTCTCCATCCCTCTGCGTCTTGGAAACCATCCCTCCCTCCCAGGCTTAGCCCTCTGCCCCTTCGTAGGAGAGGCCTTTCTTGACACCCCTCCCTCCGCCCAGCCATCAATCTTCCTGCCCCTTTCCCCGTGTATTTGGGTTGTGTACAGCCTCCACTGAGAACCATGTTGTGTGTCTCTGTGTAAGCTTCTGGAGAGCAGCTCTGAGCACAGGATGTAGTAAAGCTTTAATAAAAGATGGTGGCTTGTTTGTTTGGTTACTACTCACCTATCCAAACCTTTCGTTTTACAAAGAAGGAAACCAAGACCAACAAAAGTTAGGCCACTCCCACGTGTCCTAATTTGGTTTTGCTGAAGGAAAGTGAACTTGGGCAGGTCATATAACTTCCCTGGGCCTCAGCTTACTCATCTGTACCTCAGGTTAGTCATCTGTAAAATGAGGGGGTGGCCTTAGATGGCTCCTAAGATCCCTTTCAGGCCTGCAATTATGATTCTATAATATTTGAGGGGGGTATAGTGGAGGGAGCAGCAGATTGCCCCCCCCAGCTCTAAGGTTTACTGTCTGTGAATTCAAGCTGTCATGGGTCAAATGGGGATAATCAATCACCAAGCATTTATTAAACCTTCCTGTGTACCAGGCATTGTGTGTGTTACAGGTTGGGGCTAAAATGCAAAAATGAGACAATCCCAGGCCTCAAGTTGCCTATAGATAGAGGAAACTCTGTGTTTACAGATAAGCAAATTCAGGTTATTTACAAAATAAATGCACAAAAGGTGGGAAGGGGGGAGGGGTGTGTGGACAACTGGGGAAAGAAGGAAAGAGCTCCTGAAAGAAGTGCATAGACTCAGGGGCAGGAGGACTGTCATGGAAGGAGGAGCAGGGAGTGGGCCAGTCTGGCTAGAGGTTAGTTAGTGTGTGAGGTGAAATATGAAATATGACCTCATTTGGAGTTGTCTTGGCGAAGATACCAGCATGGTTTGCCGTTTTCTTCTCTGGCTCATTTTACAGAGGAGGAAACTGAGGTCCAGGGAAGAGGGACAGCTTCTCCAAAGGCACCCACACTCAGGTCTCTAAGATCATTCCAGCCTGATAATTTTAGGAATCTAAAGGAAGGATAGAGCCAGACATCCCCCGAAGGCTAAAGAAATCACCACTTCTCTGCTCACTTACCAGTGTTTAGCTTCTTCCTACTCAGTGAGGTGGGCCCTCAGAGAACACATGAGGTCTGACCATAAGTGCTGCAGGAGGTGACAACAGATGGGGTGTTGGACATGGAGTTATGAAGACGTCGGGAAGTGTCCTTCCCCAGATATTTACTGTGACCCAGCATAGGTCTGTGTACTTCTCTGTGCCTTCGTTTCCTGATCGGTAAAACTAGGACTCAATAACTTCAAAAGTCCTATGAACTCCTGTTCCAAAGGTCATTCAAATGGATAGATCACAGGGCTAAGGGCAGGAAGACCTGAGTTCAGATCTAACCTCAGACTCTTATTATCTCTGTGACCCTGGACAAGTCATTTAACCTCTGTCTGCCTGAATTTCCTTATCTGTAAAATAGAGATAATACTATCTTTCTCTGTCCCACGGTTGTTGTGAGCATTAAATGAGATAATAGTTGTAAAGTGCTTAGTATAGTGCCTGGTATATGGTAAGCACTACATGAATGTCAGTCATTATCACTATTTTCATCGTTATTAACATGGGCTCACAGATTCGGGGCTGACGGGACCTCAGAGGCCATTTCTTCCAAACCTCTCAGGACCCTGCCATTTGCAGAGGTGAGGGACCCCAGGCAGTCACACTGGTAGTGAAGGACAGAGTGTCTGGCAGGAAGGCTGTTCACCAGTGAACAGTCATTTCTCACAACCCCAAGAGCTCTGATTGCTCTTCTCCTCATTGGGTGAGAGCACACATCCTGTTACTGGCTTCTTTTTGGTACATCTTCTCCTCTAGGGAGGACATTCTGAGTTCAGTGACTGATTCTGAGCAATTTTCACCCCTTAATCAGTTACCCAGATCTGGAAAAAAAAAAAGATCATAAATGTTTTCCGCACACTTAGAATGAGCTTTCAATTTGTAGAAGAGATTACTGCTGAGGTAGAGGGTCACTTTCCATCTCATTCAGGTAGATTCTCACTTGCCTACAGAAAGAAAACGGCAAAATAAGCTATAGCCCAGACTTTGACTCCTGGCTATTTTTGAAAGGCTATTTCTAGAATCCCAGGGTTTGTAAACAGTGTTTTTTTTTTCCCCTGTCTGTTCAGTGTGGGCAGTAGGAAATGGGGCTATTGGTTTCCATGGGTCACTATAATAATACAGTTTCCTTGCTTTAATAATAGAGAAAGCTAGGAGGGAAAATTGGGAGAGTGGAGAATGCTAGCTTCTTGGAGGTGATCAATTGTCTGCCAGAAAAGGGTGGTGAGGAACTTTGAAATGACTCCTTCCAGCTTTCTTTAAACACCAAAATATTTATTTTGTGAAGAGCCTTCTGAGGCTCAAAGCTTTCTAATAGTAATAGCTTCAGGAAGGGGAGTTAGATTGAGGTGAGGCAGCCCTGGATTCCAATGCTCCCTTGGACACTTCCTAGAGCTTTGGGAGCTGGGACAATAAACTTTTTCAGCCTCCTTTTCCTCATCTGTGAAATGAAAGGATTTCACTTGATGGTCACAAAACTTCCTTCCAGTTCTGAAGTTTGGCTCTTATGATTCTATTTCGTTGTTTCCAACCACGGGATCGATAGATATTTTCTCATTCGAAGCACACAAGGATGGCCTAGGAGGCAGGCCCTACACAAATTAGCTTCCTTTCAGATGAAGAAATAAATAGCTTCTTCAGGGATTAGTGTAGGGAAGTTTGATGACTTAAATGACCAGGTTACAGAAGAGTATCCGAAGGGAAACTTGAACCCAGGTCTTTTGACTTCACTCTTCCCACCACAAACACCTCATTATATGATTCAATACCCCTCAGACATACCATAGCTCACATCTCACAAAGGCCTTTTCAGACATTTTTATTTCATGAGCCTCACTACACTCCTATGAGACGGGAACTATTTTTATGCTGATTTTACAGACGAAGAAACTGAGGCTGAGAGATGAAGTAGTCACACAACTACTAAGTGTCAGAGAGGGGATTTGAACCCAGGTTTTCTTTAATCCAAGTGTAACAGAAGCTCCTTGGAATCAGGCACCAGTTTCGTTTTTGGTCTTTTGTATTCCCAGCACCTAGTTTAGTGACTAGCACATACTCAAATACTCCAAATGCTCATCAAATGGACCTTGGTCCTTGTTGGTTTGGGGGTTCTGACCAAGGTGGCCAATAATAACCCATCACTGCCATTTGTGAGTTAGACACTGAGAGCCCATCCAATGGAATTCTCCACTTTGTCCAATCAATCGATAAAGCCGGCAGCTGCTGCTTTTGGGGTAAGCAGTGTGTCCTTAATACTTGCTGAATCAATGGAACAAGCATTTATTGAGCAACTACTACATGCCAGGCATTTTGCTAGGCCGGGATACATGTAGGATACACGCGGGCATGGTCCCTGCTCTTAAGAAGCTGACAGCCTGCAGGGAGAGGCGGCAGATTCACAGAGAAGTCAACACGGAACACATACTCAATAAATAGCGAAGGAGGGGCTGTGTGAAAAGATGTTACAGCTAGCATTGAGACTGCAGTGTAAGGTTTACACAACACTTTCTATATGTTATCAGGAAAGGGCAGAGTAGTTCAGGCCAACCCCCCCCCTCCCCCTTAAGCCGCCAGCCCTCGCAGGCCTCCCCGCAAAGAGTTGAAACCGGAAAAGAGAAAACAAAAAACCTGCCAATCCCTTGGGGAGAGCCCCTGGCAAGCCCGGCTTTTAAGGAGCAGCCCGGCTAGGTCTTTAACACTAGTACCACATGGCCTAGGGGCCTGGGCTTCTTTTTAAAGGGCTGGCTCCGGAGGCTCTGGGCTGCCTCCCCTCCCCCCCCCCAAAAAAATAAACAGCCTCTCTGGAATTATGACATAACTCCCCAAACTCGTTCCTTCTTCGTCCAAGAACGTCCAATGGCATTTGAGTTAAAGTCTAACTCCCTGTGAGGCCCGTGGACTGGAAAGTCAGGGAGGGACGAAATGGAAGAAAAGCGTGGGTCGCTGCGGACAGACCCATTGAGCGGCATTTCTGCGTGGACTGGCTCGAAGGGGAACGTGAACTTGGAATTCTATGCTTTACTGAGGAAATGCACGGTGGAAGTCGGTCCCCCCACCCAACCCCCTTTGGCCAGTATTCACTTCCTCCAGCTCCCATTCATTGCAAACAGCCCAACTGTTAACTTCTGCTGGAAAAGAAGCCGGAGTTTTGTTTTCTTGTTCAATAGATCTTAATGGGATCGTAGCCGATAAGCTTAATGCAAACCCCAGTGTGGAAGCCTAGGGGAAGGCAGGAATTAATTAGCCTCCTCAGCTGGGAGAGAGGCTGCGGGCAGCCTTCGTGCTGACAGGACCTGGGTGTGCTAAGGGGATTACTGACCGTGCACCTGAGACTGTGGCCACGCTAGTGGCTTCCTTGGCAAGGTAAACTGAAGGAGCCTGGGGACCACGCTGCCCTCATCCTCCTAGTCAGGGAGATTGCAGGCTCTCTTCCCCCAGACCCCGAGGATGGACAAGTAGGCTTTGGGTGGTCGAATGGCAGTGGGCGTGCATGTCACGTGTCAATCAATCAATCAATTAATCGACAGGCATTTATTAAGGAGTATTTATTAGGGAGCAGTGTGGCACAATGGTTGGAGCCTTGGCTCCGGAGTTAGAGGGTCTGGATTTAATCCTTCTTACTTTAGGCAAGAGACTTCACCGCCTGGGTCCTCAGTGCACTCCTCTGTAAAAGGAGGGATTGGCCTTCCAGCTCTAAATCTATGTATGACTCTAGGGCATTTTGCTCCCCTCTCTCTGGGTCTCAGTTTCCTCAAATGGAAAATGCCTTAGAGGTTCAGGACAAAGGGTTTTTGGAATCCGAGGCCCCACGTTCAAAGTGTTGCGCTGTCATTTACTTCGCACGGGACTCTGGGTAGGCCATTCACCACTCTTGGCCTCAGTTTCCTCATCTGTAAAATGAAGGGGCTGAACTAGACGGCCCCAGGGCTCTCTCGTTACTGGGCACCAGGCCCTGAGGATACACGGACCAAAGTGAGGAAAACCCTTCCTCCAGGAGCTGACATTCCTGGAAATGCAACAGTGTATGAGATCAGAAAGAGGGTCCGTGAGTGCTCCCATGTGTCTCTGTGAGTGTGGGTGTGGGTGTGCATGTGGGGTGTTTGCACGTGGGTTCGTGCGCGTGCATTGTTGCATATGTACGTGTCATGTAGAGCATGCATGTGTGCGCACGTCTACTTGGGCGTGCGTGTGTTGGGTCACGCGCGCATGTGTATGTGCGTGTCTGTATGCAGAGCGTTCGTGAATGTTCGTGTGTGTGTGTGTGTGTGTGTGTGTGTGTGTGTGTGTGTGTGTGTGCGTGCGCCTGTGTGCGTGCCTGTGTGCCAGTGCACCCGGCAGCGATCTGCGAAGCGGCCGGCTGGAGGTGCTGTGTCCCCTCCCGCGGAGGAAGGAGGGCGGGCGGGCGGGCAGGCAAGCCGTATAAAGACAGCGGCTACCCGGCCGAGCTCTCAGTCTTGTGGAGCTGCCCAGCAGCCAGGGTCAGAATCCGGGAGGACGGACAGCCCAGCCCCAGCCCCAGCCCCAGCCCCAGCCTCAGTCCCAGCCTCAGTCTCAGTCTCAGCCCGCCTGCGCCTCCCAGGTAAGGCTCGGCTTCTGGTCCTCTCTCCACTCGCTCGCTGGGGTCCGGGGGCAGCAGTCGGGTGGGCAGCGAGGCAGCCAGAGCCCTCTGTTTGCTGCACCGACGAGTCTACACTGAGGCTCGCGTGCTCTGCCCGTCTCCGTCCCCCATCCCTTCTGATTGGCCCTGGCCCCCCATCCCCCTCTGAATAGTCCCATTCCCCCATCCTCTCTGCCCGGGATCTGGACAGGGAGCCTCTCTGCCCCGTGTACGCCCCCCATCCCTTCCCCTGCCCCGGTTCCCGCTCCTAGCAGGGACCTTTCGGCAGTCACTTAGGGACGGGGAACTCCGCGAAGTTGTTTCCCCCTCTTTGTTCCAATCTTTGTCGGGCGTGCCTGCTGCTGCTCGATCTGCCAAGGTGGGCTCTGACTCCTGAGCAGAGCCCAGCAGAGACTCCAGAGCAGAGGGCTAGAGAGAAAAGTGACCCCAGAGGGGGTCAGGCAGGAAGAAAGCCTAAACCAGCCTGTCTCCATCCCACTGTGGGACCCAAGGATGCCCGGGATACCCAGATCAGTGTCTCCTCTCGCTCTGTCCTTCGAACTCCTGTGGGACTCGCAAATTTCATGTAGGGAAATGAGCACACTGCCAGTAAACCAGCCTGGATTCGGGTCTAGGTAGGGTCATCTATAGCTGGAAGGGACGGACTTCAGTGACCATGGAGGCTACTCCACCGCAACATTTTACAGTGGTGGAAACCGAGGCCCACAAAGGTAAGTTACTTGCCCAGGGTCACACAGCTGTTAAGCGACAGAGGTGAGATTTGAACCCAGGCCCTCTGATCACAAAGTTTTCTACTGCCCCACACTTAGCACCCAGTAATTTACTAGAGCTCAGGGGCAGTGACTGGGGAATCTCTTAAGCTGAGACTTGCATTCAAGGTTTCAATGGGTCTGGAATATATTTCAATTCAGTGCTCTGGGGTCGAAGATCTTTTACTTAAAGAAGTTTTAAGTGGGAATGGTAACGGCTACCCAGCCCCACCCCCACCCCATCACTCGCCTGCATCTGTTTTGAGTGGTTACCCTTTTCTTAGGACTGTCTAGCCCCAGCTGTACATGCATTAAAAATATTTGTGTGGAAAGTGGAAGAAGAGTCAGTCCCATTAAGCTTTCTCCAAGTTTGTGTGCCTGGGCTAGCCCAGGGATGCTATGGAGTCAGACATTTGAAATGAAGGTCAGGGATGGATGGGCAATTAAAGGGTCCCTTGTAACTTTGGGAGAGAATGAGCAGTTGTAAAAAGTATTCATCACCCCAACCCCTCCCCATTCAACGGCTCACAACGGGATAATTAGGTTTTAAGAAGGGGGAGAGGGCCTCATTAAATAGGTTTATAACCCTTTGAAGATATTGCTGTGGTGACAGACCCTGAAACTTCTTTTTTTCAGCCTTGCAGAGGGAGTTCGACTAACTTGGGTTTTTTTTTCTTTTCTAAAAGTGCAGTGGCTGCCTTTGTGTCCCCTTTATTTATTCCTTGAAAATGTGGAGATCAAATAGGCTTGCCTAGAAAAGGGAGGAGAGAGCTGGCCGCTGGGCTTCACTGATCACTTTTCTATAGCATAGCCAGGGAAGAACTCCCCTATTGGTCCCCTAGATTTAAGAAGTGACTGGAGGGGTTTTCTTCCCTCTTCCAAAGCAGGACTCTGGTTGGGGGTGGGCATGATGTGGGGTAGGGGTAGTAGGCGGTGTCTGTCTTTGAAACAACTTAACCCTTTTATTTTCCCTCCTGTAAATAAATACTTGGTTGTGTGGACAGGACAGCTATTGTATGGGCATGACGCTGAGGCAGCTGCCTTGGAGACCTAGAGCCAAAAAAAAAAAAAAAAAAAGGCACCAGGAAATGGAGCAATCCCTGTATTTTTTCTGCCAAACTGATAAAAAACAGATTCGTTCTTACCTTTAAACACATATACACACACACAACATTCCAGAGAGCATGGTGTACCTGGGTCAGCCAGGAATGCAGAGCTGGGCTTTAGCCTGTATTTGAAACAGCCCTCAGAGACATGAGAAGGTATTAGGGTCTACTAATCAAGCCCAACATTGGGAGGGAGAGGAGAGAGCTTGGGGCTTTCTGGATGCAGAGTCCCTCTCTAATCAGGAACAGTTGAGTTTTGTGTGACAATTGTAAGCTGGGAGGGGAGGGAGGCTCCTGTTTCCAGCTAGCCTCTGGGGAAGCCAGTGAAAATGGCTCGGAGAGGCTTCAGAGACTGGCCAAGCAGAGACAGGGCTTGCACTCTTTCTCAGGGATTTGCCTGGGTTACAGTAACAATTTCTGACTCGAAGTTACTTTTTAAAGAAATGCCTAGCAGTTATGTAAGCCTCCATCCGTAGGAGCTGGGTTCAAATACTGTCTGTCATTCACTCTCTGTATGACCCAGGGCATATCACTTCCTCCCTCTAGGGGACTGGACTACTTGGCTTTCAAGATCCCTTCATCTCTCGTCTATGATCTGTGATGCCAGTGTGCAATGAATGCCATAAACTTTTAGACCACACTTTAGACTGGACCCCTAAGGAATTTATTTTCATTTCTTTGCACAGATTAAAAAAAAAAAGACTTTGAGACTGAGTTGCACGTATGTTCAGTGGTATAACTGAGAAGACAAAGGCTATTTCTATATTAAGGATTTTAAAGGTCAGAAAAAGTATAGCCCGAGGATACATACTCTCTCTCTCTCTCTCTCTCTCTCTCTCTCTCTCTCTCTCTCTCTCTCTCTCTCTCTCTCTCTCTGTCTCTCTCTCTGCATAAAAAAATGGGGAATGGGGGAGGGAGGGGTAAAGTTCCCTGGCTTTGCAAACTGGGTTAAGCTGTGAATGTTTGACGCCTTTGTTACCTGAAAGGCATAATTTAGAATGACTTCTCAATTACCCAGTTGCTGCTATCTGGATACCAAAATGACTTCCCACAGTGAATTGCAGAATGAATGCCCTTACACCTTGGTTTAATAGGAAATAGCTTTTTGTTGACCCCAGTGAGGAAAGGAAGAGAGGCCCAAAGCTTTGGTTAAAGGTTCTTAAGTGGGTGGAGTTCGGGCTGCAAAACTATCTCCCAGAAGCTGTAAACCACAGTGGGGTAAGACACTGATAAGGAAGTGGAGCCAGGTGGCTGGGCTCTCGGAGTCTGCCTCCTTTCCCTCTCTTGTACATAAGCACCTTTCCTGAGAGTTCTTGTGAGAGGCAGTGCTTCCAGTGGGGAGAACTCTGGGATTGTTAACAGAGCACCTGGCTCCCAATCCTTTCACTTACTGCCTAGGTGACCTTGGACAAGTCCCTTCCCCTCCTTGAGAGGCCTCAATTGGACTACATTGCCTCTGAGCTACCTTTCAACTCTAGATCTCTGATCCCTGGCTGAGTGATAACATACTAGTCAATAGTCTAGACATTTATTAAGAGCCTACTATGTGCCAGGCACTGAGGATAGGCATAAGAAAAAAGAAAACCACTCCCTGCTCTGGAGGGTGACTGGGGAAAGGGCCAAGCTAGTAAAACGCCTTTTCTAGCACTGGGCTAATCTGGGTGGGAATTAATCCCCTGGATGGCCTGCCGGAGTGGACAGCAGCCTTTCTTTTCAGTGCTGTCTGATCTAGCTAGACCCCACCCTTCCACCCCCTCCCAGGCCCCGGTGTCTGCAGTGTGGGGGGTATCTGAGCACAATAGAGTGGATCAGGTTTCTGAATGTTCATCTGATGATGCTCTGGCCAAGGACCGGGGGTGGGGCAGGGGATGCCAGCAGCATCCTTTCTGGGTTTGTGGGAAATGTGCTGAAAGCCCTGGGGAGGGGAGGGTGTGCTGGCTCTGTGTGAATAGGGGTCAAGGTTTATTTATGCCCCTGTGGTCCCTGGGCAGCCCCTGATTTGCATGAAACAAGCTCACCCTGGGTCATTCCTGAATACAGTGGGAGGGCTACATTGTTGGCTAGGGAAGGAAACAGACCACTTGTCCCTGCTTAGGCTGCAGGAGCAGATGGCCAATGCCACCCGATGCACCTTCTATGCCAGGGCCATGTTTGTGGGCAGGTATGAGAAACCTGGAGGCTGGCCCCAGATCCTATGGCCTTGAGTTTGACTAGTTATTCCTTCTACATCAAGCAGTTATTAAACACCTACTATCTCCTAGGCACTGAGCTCATAGGAAGATGGACAACAGAAATGAAGGAAAGGAAACAAATGTTTACCAAATGCCTACTATGTGCCAGGCACTGTGTGCTAAGGGCTTTACAAATATTATCTCCTTTGATAATAATTGTGAATTTCTTTTTTAAAAAATGTGCTGACTGGTGGTGGCTCATTGGAAAGATGGGCCGGGTCACCTTGTGGAGGTTTAAAAATGCTAGGGTGAAAGGTGTCTACTTTACCTCTTAGGCAATGTGGAACCATGGGAGGATTTAGGAATTAAATTTACTCTGCCTGGCCCCAGAAGGCAGAATTAGGAGTCATAAGGGGTGGGAGCGAGGGGTTGGAGGGACGTGTTGCAGAGGTAAATTTGGGTTTTATGGAAGGCAAAACTTCCTAATAATTAGATAGTGGACAGAAAGTCACTTCCCCAGGCAGGAAGACCTCAGGTTCAAGGTCTGCCTTTGACACACACTGGTTGTGAGACAAAAGACAAGCAACTCTCTTAATTGAGGGCAAACCTGATGAATTGCAGTGTTTTAATTATTAATCATTATTAATTAACCTTATTGGTGTTCGAGTTTGGACAGACCACAGACTGGGGAGTTTTGGCACCAGAACAGTCCTGGGACTGCTTAGGGGCTTGAGCAAAGGTGGTAGGGATGGATCAGGCAGGACGGGGCCACAGAGGAGAAGCCCCTTCCACACCTATGGCATCTTCCAGAGCATGTGGACCTCAGAATCTTTACATTTATGTGACAAAACACTCTACTGCATGAAAGTCGGCGCTTAACTCCTGGAGGCCAGACAAGTGTTTTCCCCTCCTGCTACATGCCAAGTGCTGAGTTTAGGTGGTAGAGATACAATCAACTCACCAACAGGATTTATTAATCACTTATGAGTGCTGGGTCCTATTCTGGACACTAGAGATAAGCAGATAAATGCAATGTTCCCCTGCCTTCAAACAGCTTCTAGTCTTCTGGAAGTCTACAACTTCCAGTCCAGCTTCCAGAAGTCCACAACTTCTAGGTGATTGGAAAAACAAAATGGTAGTCATTGTGTTTACATAAATAATTCATATATTAGTCCAACCTCTCATTTGACAGATGAGGGAAACTGAGGCCCATAAGGGAGAAGTAGCTTGCCCAACATCACTCAGGTTATCAGAGGAATGGGGATTCCCACCTTTATCCTCTCAGTTCCAAATCTAGGGCTCTTTCTCTGTATCTCACTGCCTTTCACCTTTATCTAACCACATAGATCAGAGGAGGAGATAGGCATTTACTGTGGGCATGGTTTAAATATTTGGCCTTTCAGAGTGCCTACCAGAGTGGCATGAGGTCCTTCTTTTGGGGGATTCCACTCCTCTTCCCAATTTGATTAACATGCTTTGGACTAGTCAGGATCTCTGGAAGGAGATGACAAGAAGGGGCAGATGGTCAGGTGCCTGAATATTCCATCCCAGGAAGCTTCTATAGCAGGGATGGACAATCTTCTCCTTCTCTTCATCCCCAAAGTACTTGAACCTGGGTCTTAATTCCAACTCTGCTGCTTACTAGGTAGGCCCTTGGGCCTTAGTTTCCTCCTTTGTTAAATGAGGAAGGTTGAGCTAGATGGTCCACTCAAAGGTTCCTGGAAGCTCTAAATCCAGGATCCTGAAGCCTGGCTACTTGCTACCCATGATCACTGATATTGGACAAGAAGATTCTGGTTTGGGGGCCTTCATTTCCTCCCCTGTAAAATGTGTGGATTGGACTTGTGGACCTCCATCATCTCCTCTAGCTCTAATTCATGTGATCTCAGTACCTTGGGTTTCTAATTGTAGATCTGCCACCTTGGAGGGACCTACCTCAGGGGAAAGAGAGGCAGAGCAGGTTTATAGATTAAAAAATTTTTATAACTGAATTTCAATAAGTTTGGTTTCCCTTTTAATCTTGTGTATTTTATTAGAAGCATTTTTAAACGTTCTTCTGAGAAATGGGTTCACAGGTTTCACCAGACTGCCAAGAAGCCCATGGCACACAAAAGGTTAAGAAGCCCTGGGCTAGAGTTCTATGAATGGAGCCATGCCACCATGGGAAGGGTAGGCCAGCTTCTTGTCAACATGCCAAAGGTAGATCCAGATGGGTTGAACCAGGAATAGGAACAGTTTGAGTCAGGAACTCTGTTCCCCATCACAGCCCAAGTGCTGTTCTGAAGTTCTATTGGATTCCCAAGTGTTTCCACAAAGGAAGCCCATCTCTCTCCTGAGCTCTGGCACCTCACAGGTCTGAGGGTCTTCTCCCTCTCTTTTGCACCTCAGGATTGTTGAAGCTTGTGAAATCTCAGTGATGGGAAAGGGCTGGGTTCTCCCCCATCTTCCCTATTCCTGTCTGGGGCTTTCAAAGACGGAGAAACCTTTCATCCCACGTGCTGGAGTGGAGCTCTCCCCTTGGAGTACACGGCAAATTGACCCAAGAGCCAGCAGGCACAGAGGTGGACCTGCTGGGTAGGTTTGACCTGACAAACTCACCTCAAATAAGATGCAAGTGGGGAGTGAATTACTGCTTTTTTCCAGCAGAGGGTGATCTGACCAGCTCTCTGGGCCTGTGTTGGCTAAAGAGACCTCAAGTTTGGAATAGATCAGTCAATTCAGTGTTCTTTCCAGCATGAACAGGGAGATCCTGGAAGACCTCTCCCTGCCTAGCTCTCTCTGTCTCTGTCTGTCCCTTTATCTCTCTTTCTCCGTGTGTGTTTCTTTCTCTTCCTCTCTGTCTCTTTCTGCCCTTCTTTCTGTCTCTTTCTCGGTCTCTCCATCTCTTTCTGCAAATACATTCTGTAAGTGAACAACATAATGTATATCAGATTCTTCAAAAAGCATTAGGAAGTGGTTCCTTATCCCTAGGCTCCATGGAGACTGACCTAGTTCTCAGGATCATAGCTAGAAAGGACCCAAGAGGCCATTTAATCTGGCCTCCTAGAGAGACATTAAGTGACTTGTCCAAATATCACAGTGACAGAGCTGGATTTGAATCCAGCCAACTATTTCTACTGCGCCATAACAATCAGAGTTCATGTTTATAAAGTGCTTCGAGGTTTATAAAGCACTTTGTAAATATGGCCTCATTGGATCGTCACAACAGCCTCGGGAGGTGGATACTCTCATATTATCCTCATTATACAGATGAGGAAGGTGAGACTAGGGCAGGCCTAAGCCACTTCCCAGTTACGCAGGAGCAAGGATCTGAAGCAAGATTTGAACACAGGTCTTCCTGCCTCCATGCTTCAAGCTTTCTCCACTGCACCAGCTACTGACGTCCCAATGTCTCTTCAGCACCATTTCCTCCTATTGCAAATGAGAACATTGAAACCCAGGGAAGCTGAGCTTATATTCCAATAGATTGCTGTCTTTGAGGACAGGGTGTGTGTGTGTGTGTGTGTGTGTGTGTGTGTGTGTGTGTGTGTGTG